>NW_009953386.1:3203179-3214551 GCF_000747805.2 Chaetura pelagica | reverse complement strand
TTAGAAATTACTTTCATGTTTCAATCAGTTTTTGCTTTTTTCTTCTTCTGCATTTGTTGGGGTTTTTTCCCTTTTTTTCCCCCCCTTCACACAGATGCAGCAGGATAGCCTGGTTTGAAAGATATTGGTATATGACACTCAGTGATCCATCAATCAACAAGAATACCCATATACAGATTTCTAGTAAGCAGTGAGTATCACGGAGTTTACCTTCATTCAGATTGAGTCATACAAAGCCATTTTGAAGGCCTGGCTTTTTTTTTTTTTTTTTTTTTTTTAATCTTCTTGAAAGCATGAATCTTAAAAGTTAGTCTGAATGATCCAGACTGGCACTGTTTCAGTGCTTGGCCTTCAATGGGAACTCAGAAATTATCTTTCTCTCACTCTGTTTTCCCAGATTGCTTAGGATTAGGCACATGTTTTGAAAGGAAAATCAAAGTCCTTTACAGAAATATTTTTTTCTTTCTTAATAGAAATCAACCAGAATTTTACCTTGGCCAAAGGATTTTATCAAGATTTAAGAGGAGAACATCTTCAAAGCATGAAGAACTCATTACGCTCACACTCAGTGCTCTTGTAGCATAATATAATCAGAGTTATTACACAGGTAAAGGAAGACAAGAGAGAAATGACACAACATTTGAGGTGAAGATGCAAGAATTCTTCATGCTGAACTGCATGAAACCCAGAGGTAAAGGCAACCTTGCCACTTGCACCTAATGATTTTGTAGCGTTTTACAGGCCACATTGATGTCCTTGAGACAGAGATATTTTGAAGCAGGAGGGTTAAGTGAGTAATTCCAGGCTGCACCGTGAGTAGACAGTGGGTGAGGAATGTGTTCAAATCACAATGTTCCAGCCACCAGGGCAAAGAGAGGTACAGCTCCAGAGAGGGCTGAAAGAGAAACAACTTGAGAAAACTAACAGTACACTTATCCTAAGAAAGTTTTACCCTCTTCTTTGTTCTTTTGTCAGTAGACAAAAAAAAGAAAATAAAAATAAAAACATCTATGTGTGTCAAAAGAGTTTTCTCTTGCCTAATTAGGCCTCCCTTTCATTATGCCCTGAACACTGGAGTTTTAATTCTGAGCACAGAGAGGCCTTGGGCAGAAAATCTGGCCAGTCTTACCCACAAAGTCTGAATGTGTTCAGATCTTTCAAAACTGCACCAGCCTCTCTCTAACCTGAAGATCAAGCAGTACATTTTCAAAGGCGTAATGAACTAAGCCCGCTGACCTCCTGTGAGATACGAAACTATCCACTGCTTGAGAAACTGTGGTCCATACTATCTGAACTGAATTACTGCTACTTTTTATGTTACATTCTTAATATCATCTGTTATTTCCCCATTTGTCCTGACCTTATGGACCACTGCAGACTACATTTGTTTCTCTTTTCTGTCCTTCAGTAGCTTTACAACACTTCTCTTTTCACACTGCTTTCTGCATCTGTTCTCAAGACTTTTGTATCCTGGTCTCTTTCCTTCTTTACAGCTGAATCTTCACCTTTACCCAAGTATTTATTTCATTTCTGCCTCATCTACTTGGGAAAAAAAAGAAATCCACTGCCTCTGCATACTGCTTCTCTTCTCTATTCACACATTTCTTCTGCCACCTATAATTCCTCACATCTCACTTCAAATTCCACACTACTTACCTCCCCATACCTTCAAACTGTAGTCTGGATATCAAAAATTCACCATAAATCAATAAAGTTTATAAAAACTGAGCATAGGGAGAAGATTTCTAACAGTAGAGGGCTCCTTAATACATCAAACAAGGGCATAATTGATGTTAGACAAATTCAGATTCAAAAGGAGTGAAATGAACTTTAAAACCTTTAGAATAATTGACTTAAATATGTGGTCATTCCCTTCATTAAAGACTTTAAGATTACCTGTCCTCTGACAGATATGTTCCAGCTCACCAGGAGATGAGAGTTTTAAGAAATTCAGTAGGCTTTATCACATGAAGCAAACTAGATGGGATTACCAGAAAGGCCCTTGCTGCTTGACCATCTTCAGAGAAAAAAAGGCACCAATGTCCAATATGTCTCTGACTCTGCTTGGCAGTGTAATCTCTTTTTCCCACCTGCTAGTAAGACACAGGACATTTTGGGACAACTTTTTCCCTTTTCAGATACAAGGATATTTTTCCCTGTTGGCGGGGATTATCCTTTCCCAAGCCAGGGCTTCTTATAAATGGTGATTGCAAGGATCTATATGAAAGCATTCCCCTACCACCCACCTGTACACAGAGAGAGAAACAGAGCAACTTTTACTTTTCAAGAGCCTTTTCTCATTTTACATTTCCAGTCCCTGCTGCTGCTTCTACTCAGGGCTTTTCCAGACTGCCTCAAATAAAACAGACCTAGTTTTCCTTGGCTCACTGAGGCCCCCAGAAGCATCACTAAGAGCTCAAGATTAATACATTTTTTTTCTACTACATGTTTGATGGATCTTAGTAGCCACAGAACTGTTAGACCCAAGACACATGAAGTTATCAATGGCTCAATTTACATTAAATTACCATTTGGAAATTTATCTTCTTAATCGTATCTATGAGAATATACAGTGATGTCTTAAGTATGGTACAACTGACAGATATGGAACCAACCAGCATCAGATATGTGGATTTTTCAAGGTCTGTTTAAATTCATTCTAAACTGTGGGTTTATGGCATCACAAAAATTTACTGAAAAAACATAAGCTAATATTTGTCCAGTTCTTTCACATGAGAAGTGCTGTTACTGTTGTCAAAAAAGTCTACTGTGGGTTTAAGTAGCTGTGAGAATGCAAAACATTTTAAAATGTGAATAGCTTTCGTAACTAATAGCAAGTAGGCAATTTAACAGATGGCAACTTGCATGAAAGATAAACCACATCTTAATGACAATAACTTACATTCAGAGAGGTAGCATTTCCTAGTGGTTAGAGCACAGGACTGGGATCCTGGATTCCCGGGTTATCCTCCTGGCTCTACCACTGGCTTGCTGTGTGAACTTAGAAAAGTCACCAAAAAAATTCTGTGCCTCAGTTTCCTCATCTGCAAGATGGAGAGAGCTCTTACAAATATCATTAGACTGCCAAGGGAAAGAGGCTCAAGTAGTCTTTATAAGGTATAATAAGCATAATTTTGAGAGAAATTAAGGTATAGAAAAACAGTGTTTCTGGTGCCATTATTCAGCCATTGATCGAATTGTAAAGTGGTTACTTTGCTCCACACTGAGTGACTACAGCCATCCCCAGAATGTGGGGTGGCAGCTGCCTAGCTATGCTCTGTACCTTTATGGCATGGTTCAGGCCAGGAAGTGAATATTGTCCTGTCCAACTGACTCTTCAGAGGAAACTCAAGGAGGCCAAATGTAACCACCTTCACCGAAACATAGCCAGGACATTCTTCAATCTTTAACGGTGGTCTGAAATCCCTATTTTACATCTCTGACAAAGAGAGGCACCTACAGCTCTTCAGGTTTCTGTCATCATTAGCTGGCACATTACTCCGTTTTCCTCAGAAACAAGACTGCTTCTCACTGTGACTCTGCTTTGTGCAGCTCTACGGAGTTTCACAAAGGTCATCCAAAGCAAGAACCAGAGCAGTCTCACACTGTCTGACATGAGCACCATGCAAACTGAATAAGCTGCAAAATAGATATTCCCCTTTACCTGGGTTGGGGGGAGGGGGGATCGAGAGCATTGTTGTCGGACCTGAGTCAAACTGTGACAGCTTTCCACTATAGATCAACTTTTTTGTTGGTTTGTGTGAGTGATGGGTTGAACTTTTAACTGTATGAGTAGTAGAGACTCTACTCAGACAGGGTCCATTTTTTGCTATGCCTTCCAGACAGAGATTTCCTCTGATTTTGGTGAGAACTTCCTGAAAACAGAAGTTAAGAGAATTAGACCAGAAGGGAAAAAATGGCTGGTTACAGACAGAAAGATTCTTTGTGGGGTACACCCTGGTGCTTCAGCTATGTTCAGGCAATGGTACAAACTAAAGCTTGAAAGTAACTTGTTAGCTTGTCTTATTAGTGAAGAAAGTTTCCTCAGACCAGGTCTGTTTTGCTGTCTCTGGTTGTGTAGGGTTATCGTGGCACTGATAATTTTCTGTGGCTTCTGAAGATTGTGGGGATATATTTCAAAAAGCCAAAAAAAGGTAAAAAACAAACAAAATGAAATAAAGTTAATAATAATAATATCTATATATTAAAAATAGCTGATCTATCTGAAGAAGACTCTGGCATCTTCCTGCAGAGTTTTCATTGGTATTTCCTGATTCATCAGCCAAAGAAATCATTGCTAAAACCTTTTTTCTGGAAGCAGGGAACAAAAATTATTTCTTACACTAGCTTTGTAGGCTTCATGGGATATGTAGTTGAGATTAGCAGTCAAACAGTTTTAGGAGTCGTATTCAAAGGACTGCCTAAAGAAAGTTCTATGAAAGTAACTTAACTGTTCTCCATATGGTCAAAACTGAAAAGGCCATTTGAGCAAAATTCAAGTTTTGGAAAATGCCATGAGGAATTTTACCCAGAGGATGTGAATTTTGCTTCTGCTGGCTTCAGTGGAAACAGAATCACTCTAATTTATTAATTATTTTTATAAAAAAATCCTGAGTTCTTACAAAGAAATGTCTGGAAATTCCATTTTGCTATTTTCAAAAGAGATGAGCTCAAATCACAAAATCTGGATTTGGATGCCTAACAGTGCCAGAAGTTCAGGAGAGTTTGGACCAACAAGGCTGGCTCACGCAAGTGTTGAGTGTTTTCCCAGGATTTTTTGAAGGCCAATACAAGGGTTTCAAAGAAGAGAGAGGCATGTGCAACATGGCAGAGTTACAAAAAAACATCGCTTGGAATTTCCTGGGTTTTGTGAGATTAAAATTGTAAGTCTAATTAGTTTAAGGAAATTAGCTCTTTATAATTTTCATTTTGTATTGAAGAAACACACAAAAAAATTAAAAATAGAATGAGAATGGAAAAATTAATGGGCTTCAGTAATTAGTTAATCAGAAAATGTTCCTTTCTTAGTGTGACTGTCCAACACACATTATAAAAAGAAAAAGAAAGTAACCATGACTTTCCTAATACTTTCCAAAATAATATAAGCTTCACCTCTGAGCTTGGAACAACTACTTGACATTTCAACTCAGCTCATTTTTTAGCGGTAAGCTACTGAAATCAATGTTTAGGTTGAAATATCATCTCACCGTAACATTAATACAGACACAGAACAAATACATGCATCCTGGCAAAAAAACCCCAAAGCAACAACAAAAAAACACACCAAAAAAAAGGCAAAAAAAAAAAAAGCAGCGCCCAGAATTTGTTCCTCCTATCGACCACATCACATTTACATGAGTTGCATGCACTAATGAAATGTTAAATGGAAGGGAAACCTCTTCTGAGAGCAGACCTTTTCACCAAGTGCTGAACTGAGGATCTCTGACATCTAAAAGCAGCAGGACAACTTATTACACCGCAGGAAAATGCATTTCTCTTGACAGTGGTGATCCAGTCTGAGGCCCCACAAGCCACACACTGGTGCACTAAAGAGACATGTGTTAGACAAGCTGTTTTGTCCCTTGGCTATCACCCTCCCAAGCGCTGAATAGATCCGGATTGGGCTGGCTTAGAAAAAAAGTCAGATGAAAGCAGCGAAATCAAGCCAAGTCAAAACACAACTTTGGTGCAATTCCACCAAGTCCAAGTTATGCTAACAAAACAAGCTTGGCCTTCTCTGCCCAGCCCAGAGCCACACTTTCAGACTGCAGCACTTGGCTTTCAGCTATCCACAGCTCTTCACTGTATTTACTTAATAAGGTAGCTAAATATGCATTTTATCATTATTTGAGCTTATCACAACTTTGGGATAGAATAAACTGCTCTGTAGAGATAAAGTCAAAGAAGTTTGAGGGGAACATATTTTTCTTTAAATAAAGATTCTGACGAACAATACACTGAAATGGCCAAGAACTTGAAAGAAGCGTTTCTACCTCACACTCACATTGCTCTCGAACTTCAGCCTCACCATTGAGCTGTTTACTGATTGTCAAGTCAACTAAATTCACAGGCAGCTACCAGAATGAGCTCACAAATAAATACCCACAACTAGGACTGCTCAGACCACTGGAGCGTGCATAGAGTAACAGGGAACATCACGTACTGCGCATGAACAGCACACCATTTTTAAATGCTCATAGCATGTATTTCTCCCAACAAAGTCTGTGATTCCTTCCTCAGGACCATAAAGTGTGTCTAAGCATAAAATGTTAAAACAGAGCTGGTTTCAAGATGCTAGAGAAAGAAAAAAAGGAAAAGAAGCCTCAAAATGTTTTCTCTGGCTAAAAAGTCTCTAACTTCTCATTGAGAAAACTGGCAAAACCTAAATAAAAAGAAACAGTCTGCTTATGAGAGGGAAGAAGAGACATCGGTAATTTTCTGGAAGAAGTGGAGGGAAAAGAAATTATGGCACAAATAAAGTTTGAGGCTGCAGGAGTCATCTCAATTCAGCTCTAGCACCTCCACTACAGCTACAGAGGGATGCTGTGCGCCCACACCCTGGGGTGTCTGGTTTCCAACACTGATTCAAGAGGACCACCTAAATCCTGACATTCTAACTCTGTTTTTCATTAACTCTTTCTCATGAAAACCTGCACTGATTTCAGTGGGAAGGTGTGTCAGTTAGATAAGAAACAAGAAAACTCCACCACCTTGCAGGGAGACCTAGATGTGGTTCAACACACGTACAGTATGGCCGAAATACAGGTGTCTCTGGATTTGAAACAAAAAAAAATCTCTACTCTGTATTTGACTCACTTACAAGACTGCTTTTGTACACTGGCCTAAGTACACACCAGAGAGGAAGTGCTAAAACTTATAGATCTTCAGCAACGCTAATAGGAATATCACCACAAAACATATATACATGTTGTGAACAAAATACAGCCGTACTTTCTGCTGGAGCGTGGCAGCCGGCCCGCGCACAGCCGGCTGCTGTACAGCACAAGTTGTTGGAAGGACTGGCTGGCCAAAGCATCCACCTCTGACGGAAAGTGTCAGTAACTCCTTTGTGTCTCTACAGCACAAACAGGATTTCAGCTTTGATGATCTTACCAAATTCAGATGAAAAAACCACTGAGTGCCACAAAAATACCGCAGTAATTACAGAGGGAGCAAAGTTGTGTAAAAAGCTCATTTTCTGGTTTGCTTGCCAAAGCACATTACAATTCAGGTTGCACAAAACTGAAGCAAACAAACAAAACCCCAAACACTCTAAATTCCTCCCAAAGAACCGAAATCTCCCCCCTTCATACTCTCTCATTTTGTTTTTAAGGATTTTTCCCCCTCTTCCTTTAAACGAGTTCTTAAAAATTGTCAAAATAAATCCTTAGTTCAAAACCAGAAATGAAAACATGGCATAGGAAAGTAACAAAACAAAATATTACCTCTCTTTTGGAGAGACAGTCCTTTTTCCTCGCCATGATTCAATACATTTGATAGCAATTCTTTGCATCTGTTGACATGTCTTTGCATTTTCAGGCAAAAAAGTTTTGCAGCAGTGCTTATCTAAATAATATATTGGTAAAGACAGTACAAATAGGGAAAAAAGTCATCTCCCTTAACTAAAATGTGACTTGCTATTGGAAATATTGCTGACATAAGGCTACTTGGCTACACACCTCCGATTGCTAGGCTGTTGTCTGGCTCCCTCCATGCCATTATTAGGTAGCAGTGTTCTGGCACAGGAAACTTTTATGGGTGGCGTACACAAAGCAACTCTTCATTTCTACCTTGCACTTCATCCTCTATTCCTTCAGCACAGTATTTAATTTTCTGACAACCTTTAACTTCCTGTTTGCTCACCTAAATGCAGAAAAGCCCAGCACAGGGATTGCTACCTGACAGCTTTTCAAACTCCGTGTGGGGAAGGTGCCCGAATGAAATAAATAAATAAACAGAGGAAAGTTTGCGAAAGGGAAAGGAACGGCATGGAGCGGCCAGAGCAGCAGCAGGCAGCTCTGTGTTCCTCCTTAGCCTGACACAGGTGTATCCCAACTTCAGCCACTTTAACAAGAGAGACGGAGGGACATACACAAGTGTGTACAGACACACCAAGGAGTGACGGAAAGGGTGAAAGAAGGAGAAGAGAGAAATAAAACTGAAAGGAGTTATTGGTTTTTACAACTCAGCAATGAACTTCAGTTTTAGCAGAGGATTAAAATCAGCCCTGGGAAATGATTAAGGTGTTGTTTTTTTTCTTTTCTATAAAGCTTCAGCACAAAAAGAGAGATTATAAAAGGGATACGCTCGCACAGGCACACATAAAATAAGGGGGGAACTGAGGAGAAGGAAATGAAAGGAAAAGAAAACAAACAGCCTCCTAACAGGCCCATACTGCTAACGGGAGTCCAAATAAAGAGTCATATGATATCTGATAGTGCAGGACACGTCGCCAGGAGCTGGAGCGGATTGCCTGCAGGAAGAAAGAGCCAGTGTGTTACTGCTCAAAGAGCTTTTCTTTCTCCCTTTTTAATTTATTTTTTTCCCTCTCTCTCTCTCTTCCCCTGTACTGTGACTGTGCTACTCTCAGGTCAGGTCCACGAAGAGTCCCCGAAAGACAGCTATCATCTTTCTTCCTGCTTCTGGAAGCAGTGACAGCCCTGGGAAGATGCCTTCTAGTTGAGAGTGAGGGGGGTTAAATCTAGATTTCAGTTCTGTTATGTCCTCCTTCTTCTGTCACCATCTCCACAGAGGCAGATGAAAAATGTTCATAAAAGCATTTAAAAGATTTTTTTTAAAAGTGGGGGAAAGATGAAGAGCAAAAAAGATTCAGTCAGAAAAAAAATGAGACTGCTTATCCTATGGAAAACTTCAAAGGCTAAGTTCCATTTCTGTGCTCTTTTGTTTACTTTTCCTGTGATTTTTTTATTTTTTGTTTTTCCTTTTTGGAGACTGAGAAAGCAAGAGAGAAAAGTCACAGAAAAGATTCATACCACAAAAAACATCGGGAGTTGGGAAAAGTCTCTGGAGGAACAAGGAAAGTGAGGATTTAAAATAAAAGAAAGGGGGTTGCAATTTGCCAGAAGTTCTTCTATTTATTATCTTTGCCAACAGAAAGACAAGCTCTTTTTGGTGGTCCATCCCCTCTCTGTGAAGCATTTCACATTAAACTGGGGAGCCTGCAAAGTACTTTCGACTCAGTACCACTATTGCTGCTACCTACAGAAAAGCAGAGCACCTGGGTTACCTGTAGTGAAGGTACCTGGACTCAGAGAAGGGGACTTGAGACCACAATGAGCCCCCCAGTTTCTGATGGGGAAGCTGTGCCGACCACAGTTTTGGAGAGGGAAGAGCCCTGGCTAATGGAGCTGGAAGGGTGCAAGCGTCCAGTCTAGATACTCGTATGAAAACAAAATTATGTTTTAACTGGCAGTTTCAATTGTCATGGACGGTTTCCCTTCACTTTTGCAAGCGACAGGCCGTATCTGGCAGGACTTTTTGCCACTGTAGGGTAGTGGTGTTCCTAAAGCGGCACAAGCAGGGATGAAGGATGATCCCCCCCCCTTCATCACATGAGGAAATGTAAATGGACTAATTCTTGGTGCATGTTTACACAATGCATACATGTTGCTTAAAAACAGTGCCACAGATACCTATGCGATACCTATGTAGCTGGAACAGACAGCCTGCAGCATTAATATAAAATCAAGGTATTGTAGTAATAATGCCCTGCATCCAGAAACAATTGTTCTAACTCTATAATAATTTTATATACTTCTATATATTGTGCTCTCAAGATTTTTTTTGGGGGGAGGGTATATAAAACACAGCTTCCTTTCTTGTCTTCTGTACCACTGCTATATGATGCAGTTTTTAGATTGGTGATTTGTCAAAGCTAGGAAAATACAAATCAATAAAGGAAGGAAGGTAGAATTTGGCTAAAGAAAGCACTTCCTTAAGCTTCTGAATTTGCAACAGTATATGTTCTCAAACATCCTAACCATTGTACAGGAGATACTGTAGAGAAGATACCCTGTATGCTATATGCAATAAAATTCCAATCAGAACATCTCCTTAAATGTAATGCATTATTCCCTTCTATAGTACATCTGCCTTTTCCATGTACAAGTAGACAAAGAGTGTATCTATAAGAAATACATTCAGAAGAACAAAAAACCTACAGTGCAAGGTCTATCCTGAAATCCTCAATTTGGGGCTTGATGAAGGAACTAAACTCAGAAGGTGAAATGGAGCCATTTGAGTCAGGGTCCCAGCGAACAGGAGGAACGAGCAAACAAACAAACAAACAAAAAAATCCCTGAGCACCGACTAATCATTTGAGCTGCCAATGAGAGGTGACTTTTAGACAGATGGTCGGGGAAAAGCTGGGTCCGTGGACACAGACGTTAGTGCCCCATCTGTATTTTAGGATCCTAGCTTCAACAAGCCATTACCAACTTTTTTTCTAAGTGACAGAAAGTGAAAGATTTCTGTTCCCACTAATTTATTTCTTTTCTACCGAAGCCACCCCATTTTCCTCCTTTTTTTTTTTTTTTTTCCTCAGTAAGAATTTGTTGGTTGATTTTTCAAGTAAACAGAAACTGTTTGCAGTGTAACTTTTATGGAAAAAAAAAAGGATAGGTAAGTTGGCAAAACAGCAATTGGATTTAAAAAGAGAGTTAAAAAAACAGAGAAAAGAACAACATATCAAACTCACTTGCTCTCGTCCCCCTTCCATTTCTGTTTTTATTAATTCCAAATTATAATTTGGAGGTAAGGGAAAAGGATTTCCTTTCAATCTATTTTGTTACTGCCACACATTCTGTGCTTTGCTTTTCTCTCTTTTTAGGACGAGGGAAAAAAAAACCCCTAATAAAAATAGAAAAACATATCTCAGGCGTTAAGCTCGCTCTCCCCGTTCCTTTGTAAAGAACTCTTTGTTCTCTAGTGAAAATGCTGAAAAAAAATCCCCGGGCTCCCTGAAACAAGTGCAAAACACTTAGAGGCTTTTGGGCTGGCGAGGAGCCAGAAACCCTCCCGCTGTCTGGTTAGGAAGAGAGGGGAGAGAGAGCGAAAGAGAGAGAGGGAGGGAGAGAGAGAGAGAGGGAAAAAATTGGAGCTTCCTTTAATAGACATAGGAAGCAGGTCCTTTTTTTTTTTTTTTTTTTTCTTTTTTTCTTTTTTTCTTTTTTTCAAAACTGGCGGTCAAGCGTTAAGTAACTCCCAGTCTCAATCCACCTGCTGGAAATGAACTTTGGTAACCCCCCCAGGGGTGCACAAAGAGGAGACACAGTAACACACTCGGGCTCTTCTCCCAGCCGCCCCCTGCCTCCCTCCCTCCCTCCCTCCCTCCCCACCGCCCTGCTTCAATT
>NW_009953386.1:3199871-3202788 GCF_000747805.2 Chaetura pelagica | reverse complement strand
CCACCCCCCCACCCCTCCTCCTTTCTCCTGTCTCTGTCTCTTCTGAGTGGTCTATTGATAAGTCCCTAGAGGCACTGGGTCAGCCTGCCCGTAGGAAACCAGACACAATGCACAAATCTCCGAGTGCCATTCTGCCATCAGCAAGCAGACCACGTTTAGGAGAGAGGAAAAAAAAAAAAAAAGAAAAAAAAAGAAAAAAAAACACCACACACACACAGTAGAGCAAAAGACAGAGAGAGAGAGAGAGAGAGGGAGAGTGTGAGAAAAAGACTGATTGGAACAGGAGGGAGGGAGGGAGGGAGCGAGAGAGTGAGGGAGAGAGAGCGACACTGCCAGTCAGGTTAATCATCCCTACTTTAATTAGCTGTTCGGCTTAGACATAAAACAATTGAATTTGAATGATCTGTCAGTGGGCTCGGCTGAACCAAAGGGGAAATGCGAATATTACAAAAAAGACTGTTGGTGTATTCAGATAAGCTTGCTGGGAAAATCCTCAAAGGATAACTATTAAAACTTAGCACCAAACAGAAAGTACAGATTCAAATGGCATTATACAGAGGCCCTCTCTAAAAAGCTGGGAGATCCCTTCCCTCTCTGTTTTTTACACAGCACCGCAGCTCTCGCTGAAATAAGCGCCCGTGTCTTCCCGCAGCCTTCAATGCTACCTGTCCTGTGGGGTAGGGAAGGGAGTGCAGGTTTGCCTGCTACTTCAGTTTGGTTAAAGTGAGACCCTGCTGTCCTTCAGTTGAATTTTCCTGATGGATCACTGGAATGTTATGATTTGCAAACTACACAAGCTCTGAGAGCACATCTTTGCCACGGATGTCTGCACAGACACAGACAAACCAAGTACCTGCTGGATACAGACAGAGATGCTGTAAAAAGGCAGTGCTGGGTATTGGCACAGACACGTCCCAGGCAGTCTGGGGGGAGAAGTTATACCCCAAAATAAGTGGCAAAGCCATCTATTCCTTCTACCCTGGATTGCACAACGAAGTGCAGTACAAATGGATGAATCCTGGTGATAATCAGCAGCATGGCAGGCAAGGCAGAGATTTATGACACTTCTGCAAAGTCTGCTTCTAAAAGGGTAGTGAGGCAGGCAGCCTCTCCCTATAGAGACAAGGTGGCAGGTAACATGCTCTTGGGAAAGGGAGTTGCCAATATGTTTAGTCCTTGGACACCACCCACTCTGTTCTGCCACTTTCCCCTGTCAGACACTGGGAACCTGCTTTGGGTTTCAGGGCACAGGCTCTGATGTCCCTTCCTGAGCAGAAAGCAACAAGAGGACTTTATGTATATCTTTCATGTGAGGCAGGTCTATTGCTGTGTTTAAATTAAATTCTCTGTATTTCATATAAGAGCTGCAGTAAATCTGTAATTCCTGATCAGCTCCGTGAACATCTGCTGTATATAAACTTTTAAATGGGCATGGCTAACCTGCAAGCAATCGCTCAAAAGCACAGGAAGAAGGAGGAGAAGGAATTCACAATGCAGCTGACTATTGGCCTTTAAGAGGATGTGCTGGGATTCCCCCCAACTCTACATTTTGGGTACAAATGCTTAAGGAAAGAAGAAACAACTGACAGGCAGAAACTCTAGCAACTTCTCTATATTACTTTTATTGTCTTTTCTACACACATCTCCAGGCAAAGCTCAGCATGAGTTTTTATGTGTTTCCCCACTAATGGAGAGCTGATGGGAGGTATCAGTGTTATTCGTTCCTTCTGTCTCCTCTGTTGTGGGAAAAGGTGGGTTCCTGCCCTTTTCCACCTTTTAAAATGCTGTGTGCTGGCAGGCTGTGTCACATCTGCCTACCAGCCCATTGGGTCCTTTTCACTCAGCACAGATTACAGAAGAACTAACAGGGTCAGTACGAGCAGAAGAGACCACAGAAACAAATGGGACACTGGACTTAATGAGGTCTGTTAAATGCTATTTATGAGTTGTCTCCCCAGCTTCCCCAAAATACAAATAGATACAGTTTGAAATATTACGGGATTAGGGAAGGTAGGATGCTACCAAAGAATGGAAAAGGAGATTTCAGAGAAATACAGTTCCATCAAAGGCCCCAACTCCCTTCCAGATGAGATTTTGTAAAGCACAGTGACACAGACAAGTAGTTTTCTCTTCCCTGGGTCAGTACCAAACTAACAATCCAGCAGGGTGCAAAACAGCTCTGGGCTATGTTTCTAATGAAATATGCAGAGGACCTGGCCACTTGATGCAGGGGTTTAGTGGAAGAAACAGTGTGCAGTCATGTAATTACAGGCTATCGTAATGGTACAAGCAGCCCTCAGTAAGGTTGCACAGACAACATTAAGTGTGGCACTTCCTAACTTTTTAGTACTTGACTTAGTAACATTAACATTACAGTAATGCATTTTCAACGTAATTTGTCAGGGTTTTCTTTTAAAACCAACTTAAAAATCAAATGCTGTTCCACGTTGCTGCTGATGTGGAGGCGGGTTAGCCCCTGTGGAGCTGTAATACAGAACTTCACCACTTCAGCCAGCAGCGTCATTGGCAGCACGAGTAAAACGGTGCTTATGAGGTGATTAACCATTGGAAGAGTGTGAGGGTACTACATTCAGGGGTTTGTGGTGTCCTCCTGACAATGGAAATGTGGAGAGTCAGAAGCCCCAGGCTGACTTTAAGGAGCAGACCAAAGTGCACTGCCATGGGAAGGGTCATTTTGATCCCCGGACTCCCAGACCTGCATCTCTTCTGTTGCTGTTGGTTTTGCTTCCATCCCCTCCATTCAGCTGACTCCATGGAATACTGTTTCTCCTGTTTTCTAGCTTGCTCACTCAAGGTATTTCTCCCTCCCTACACACACTGCTCCTTGTCACAGTCTGTCCCTCATCCCATTGCCCTAAAATGAGCATCTTCTCAAACACCTCCTCACCTCTGCTCT
>NW_009953386.1:3166675-3199577 GCF_000747805.2 Chaetura pelagica | reverse complement strand
AATGCCGAGCATGGAGGAAAGCAAGCTGCTTAGCATGGTAAATTAGGCCACGTGGCATTCCAAGGGTGCCTTAACTGGACCACTTCTTGCAAGACTGTTTAAAACTAACTCAGGTATCATAATTTGCAATCCACACTGTAGACATATCAAAATGTCCTTGTTCTCATTTCCAGTGCTTGCTGCCATAGCAACCCCTGGTCAAAAGGAAATTTCCATTGATATCAGAAGGCGCAGCATTTCACCCAGGTGAGTTTTTAGTATGTGGCACATATTTTATTAGCATGTGTTCTTGATACGGTGATCCCCAAATCTCCTATGATGCTTAGTATAGAAAGTGCTACTGTTAAGTCCTAGTCTCAGTAGATCCCCTTCTACTAGAAGCTATGCAAGTCAAAGACTTCCTGATTTCTACCTGAATACCAACCAAGAGCAGACCTGGAGTCTAAATGCAAAAGGCCAGCAGCAGCTTCAAAAAATGTACACCATCTTCTGATGATTTTGTAATGGATTTTAATTTAGATACACAATGATGATCTCTCTCTTTGTATTGCACCCTCTTGCTTGCTCTTTTTCTTATGAATAATTGTGTGTACCAGGGAGGTTTAGCCAAAGAAATGAGAAAGTTCAGGCTGATCAGTAATAAGGTTTGCTGTTTGCTATGGGAAAGGCAATCAGTGCTGCAGCAAGCCTTCCACCTCAGGTGTATGACACCCACTCCATAGGAAGAAAGTGTGGCTACAGAATTGGAACAGATCTTTATGGGAACTGTATTTGGATTTGACACTGGTGCAGGGCAGGACTTAAGGAAAAGCCACCAGAATTGCTCCTCACTTTCTGATTTCTACACGCGTCACGTAATGCCAGACAACAGCAGGACACAAAACAACAGCAGCCTGCAAAGGACCTGGAAATGGCAGAGTACTTGCTTCTTTAATGTATATAAAGTATTCTGCAGTGCAACATGTAACAGCACAGCTGACATGAGCTGACATTAATGGAAAATCAACAGATCTGGGTGGCACAGAGAGAAATTTGGTTCCTTTGCTCTGTCTACCTGAAAAAAAAATGGCATTTAACTACATAATCTCAGGGATAAGTTGTATAAATATATTCCTCTACATTTATTAGCGTGTCTTCATAAGCAGCTGTGAGTCTGTGCTTTTTGTTCAGAGACATAAACCAGCACAGTGTGTTGGAGAGGGTGAGTATATGGTTATCATTCAGTACGTAAGATATTAAAGGAAAAGACTGGGAAGTCCAGCTACTACAGAAATCTACCCTTTGGTTATCTTTTGGATATGCAATCATTCCTAACTTGCACCACCATGCTTGGTAGATACCTTTGTATACTAAGGAGAGAAAGGTACCATGCCTTGCATCTAAACTTGTTAATTTATCTCACATTTGCAATTTGATTTTCTGGAGCAAAATAAGCAAGCTTATTTTCTATTTCACTAATTATCACAACTGCTCCCTCCCCACCACCAACCCCCCATATAAAACTGTACCAAATGTCCAGGACTTGTTCCTAAAGCACCTTTTACTGACACTGTGCAGTTCCTAAGACAATTCCTTTTAGAGATTTGCTGACAATAGGACATGTAAATGGAAATATCAGAAAGGCTTCATATTTTTTCTCTCTTAGAAAATCGAAAACATAATGGCCTATTTTGAGGAAAAGCCCCTCTTTTTTTTTTTTTTTTTTTTTAAATAAATATTGCAAATGGGGCTACAAGAGACTTTTTTTTTTTTTTTTTTTCCCACATTACTGCCAGCAATAAGATGCTGAAAAGTGAGCCATACCCTCATGGGCACCAGTGCAATCCCCTTGCCTTCACTGGGAAAGCAACAGTGCAACATAGGGGAACTCTATAATACATCTGGTTGAGAAGACACAAGAAGAGCAAGACTCCTGCCTGCCTTCCTCTTCAGCTGTCTTGGGTTGAAAAGCAACGTTTTCACAGTGCATTTTCATAATGGATTAAGGAGATCTGATCACTGGTTAAAAAGCAGATAAATGAAGAGGTTACTTTTGAAGGTGACGTTTTCTGTGTATTTATTCAGATGCTTTTTGTGAAAAGCTCAGAAGACTTTTAAACACTGAAAATGTCAACTCTCTATCTCACTCTCAACTCTGTATCATGATCCATACTGTTATTACCAGATTGCATCTCTGCTCCAAGATTAAAATGACTTAAACAGCACTGTGTGTTATATATTCAGTCTATTCTACTCTCTTCTATTATATTTTACTCGATGGTTTTTGAAAGAAGCATAACTATCTCAGGGTGTCAGGAGACTTAATTTTCTCTCATACTTTCATGGGAGACAATTATAATTTTGATTTCAAGAACTTTAAAGTGGACGCCTGCCCCACTTCTGTTTTAAATGCCGATGTGAAACATGTTATGCATCCCTCTTACTAACTTTGGTCCTGTCACACATTCACAAATCTTATTTCCACATTTGGAGATGACACATATTGTGCATCTGCTTCCTGTCCTTCCTATCTCAAGATGCCTTGTTTCTTTAGGCCTTCCCATACGCTCACTGCAGAGTAAAGATTTCAATTATTTTCATATTTTTACTAAGGGCAAAACCTCTGTAAGAACAACAGTATTGGTAGCACTCTGGGGAGTTGTACAGCCTCAACATGCCAGAACAGTGAGATTTCCACCCAAATCAACCTACTCAGGGCTTCTGGCTTCTCTGTCCAACCATTAGTTTGTCTCAAGGACAGCTGCAAGGGTCCCTACTCTGCACATACCACTTTCTTTCTTAGACTTGGATATAAATAGAGTGGGAAGCCAAAGAGCCAGAGGAGGGTGTAGAGTTCTGTCTCTTTTCTGCAGCAGATATGATTGTCCATCATGTCCTTGAGCTGCATGAAGCTGTATGGAAAGAAAGCATAAATAGGGTCGATCTCCACCTCCACTCTCTCCACAGACACAGCTGCAGCTTGCAAGGTGACTGGAACAAGAGCGGCTCAGGAAATGAAGAGCAGTGCATCACTCATTTTTCCTGCCTGTTTGCTCCTAATTATATTGCAATATATTTCACTACTAGTTTTATCATACAGGAAGACAGAAGATCCTTCTGGTTTCAGCACATAATGAATACTTTTTAAATGGCTTGCCATTCATTCTTGGGCAAGCCTCAGTCTCTTCTTCTCTCCCTCAAGTTCACTGCCTCTCATTTGAGTTTGGTGTGGTCTGTTTGTTGACTTTTTTAAAAATTATTTTTATTTTTTAATTTTTTTTTGGAGGGAGGGCGTCAGTTCTCTGATAATGTATTCCAATAAAAGGAAAAGGGACAGCTGAGGTACCTTTCACTTTCTTTTTATGAGATCATGGTTACACTGAAAGAACTGTCAACACTCTCAATAATTTCATTTTGGCCAATACAACACCTCTGACAGGCTTGAGCCATGCAACTCCTGTGTAGCCCCTAGTACAAATCAAAAGAGCCTCTTTTATACTCATGTTCTAATATTTCTCTCCAACCTTAGAGAAACAGAGAATTGCTACAGGGCAATGAACTCTCATTTTGCCATTGACATTTCTGCAATCCATCTCCCGGAGTTGGGAGACCCTTTCACAGATCCGGAACCTCACCAGCATAAGGAAGAATTAGTATAATTAAGAATTACACATAGGGTCTCTAAAATGGGAATCGTAACAATGACAAACGTCACAAGAGTGTTTTCAGAATTAATTCATGTAAGTAAAGCACTTAAAAGATAAAAATGTAGGAGCTGCCACATCAGATTAGACCACTGCTCCATCTAGTTAAACATGCTGTGTGCAACAGAGAGCAGAGATAAATGCCAGGTAGCAGGATTTGGGTCCACTCTGTGTAGGAACAGGGTTCAGTCTAAACATAGTCAATGCCAGTCCTTGGTTACAGCATTATTTTATTACCCAGGGGACATTTTTAAGCCCCTACAACCTTCTGTCAGACAAAAAAAGTGGTCCTGCAATTAAAGGAGAGAACCAGTCACAGCAAGAGCCTGGTACAGTGGCCGTATTGCCATGCATTTGTTCCTGTGCAGGACAGCTTCTCATCAAGAGTTCCAGCTTGTCAATTAGAGAATCTAAAGTTATTGTAAAAATCACACGTTTCAGAAACACTATTACTGAAAAAATGTGCAGTAGGATATAATTGCTCAAAAAAGGAGTACATATGAAGATATATATGCACACAAACCCAAACTGATTAAAAAAGCAACCTGATTGTCACTCGTTCTGCTTTAAGCAGGGGTAAGGGCTGAACCCAGGCAACTTAAGGAAGTCCTTTCTCTTTTTTATTATTTCAGGATTCTGTGATTCGAGTTTGCCACTGCAGAGGTCTGTCACTGAACATGAAACAACTTGTAGTGAACATGATTTTTAGTGAAAATATTATTAGGGAAATTTCTTGGGTCCAGGATATAAACTCTAGTTCAAAGTCTGAGAAAGAGGCTGACCCTACAGCCTGATGAGGGACTGATGAGGGAGACGTAGTAAAGAACAGATTCCCATGCTCCCTCACCTACTGGAGGAGTCTTGGCCCTTGAGCCATTAGTTCTACTGAGGTGGTTCTTCAGGAAACTCATTTCCTTATGGAAAAAAATGCATAATGTTGCATTCTAGCACTCCAAAACTTCAAATGTTTTCACCAAGGGGCATTTGCTGTTTCCTGGCCAACTCACCTATGTGAGTTTGCATTCTGCAAGTACTTGCAAACTGTACATGACTGTTAACATCAGTTTTGACAACGACAACCTTTCTGTGAGATTTCATAATCTCAGGTGGTTTGACACCTTTGTTTTAATTATAACTTTTTTTTTTTTTTTTTCTTTCTGAAACAGCCTTATCTGAAAAGTAAATGGATGAGTTTGAATGAACCTGTCTTCATTTAAGAGTGGGGTTTTAAAATTTGCTTTTACCTTTCTATTAATAATTTAGTAGAGAACATCCATACAATGCAACCCCCTGCTGAAAGAGCCCAAAGGTATTTTTGTGTATGATTCTCCTCTATTCTATAGTGTACTTCAAGACAGAAGAAAGAACAAATTAGAAAATAATCTGTGAAAAAACAGATTTTTCATAACTGATTGAACCATAAAAATGAGTCTAATACTACTGGAATGGGATAAAGTACCATCAGTGCTGGATTATTACATAAGAATATGTTAGTAACGTAGCAGGAGTCTAGTCTTTTAAGTTTTTTAGATGTGCAAGAGCGTTATCTAACTTCTCTGCAAAGTTCAGGAAGAGAAGCCATATGTCCAAATAATAATTTTCTTGCTGGTGTTTAACATGTCAGCTTTTTCAAGGGGCCTATTTCAAATTTTTTAAAAAAAGGTGTGAAATGCATTTAGACTATTTATTTATTTTTTTTTTTTTTGGCAAAAGCAGCTCATTTTCAAGCTTACAAGGAAACAAGAAAAACAAAATCAAATGTCAAGTAGATTTGCTCTTTGTTGTAATTAATACACAAGCATTTGCTTGTAGATGGTCTTGAGCCTGAAAACAAGTAGCGCCAGTCACGGTGCTATTAAAAATTAGTAGTTCTCTGGTAATCAAAGGGCAAAGCATTCAAACAGTGAAAATTTCCACTCAAATAAATGGCTTTAGGCCAATTTACATCAGCTAAGGATCTGACCACAAAGGAAGGATGGCGGGAAGCCTGATGACCAAGTACATGCCATGTGCTTCTAGCATTGGGTCCTACATGCGATGAGACAGCAAAGAAAGGTACTGCAGACTTCTCCAGAACAGGAGGGGGGAAATAATTTACCAAAACCAAGGCAATTGCAAAGCCCTGCTCTGCAGACTACATGCGTGCTCAGTTTCTGGTCAAGGAGGTTACGAGAGATTTCTCTTTGAGTCAGAGTAATGTAATGGATCAAAAGGCTCTGTCTAGCCTGGGGGATTTCCTGAGGCCATCGCAGACCAGCTCAACATGCTGTTAAGAGGCTTGTTTTCATGAGAGTTTTTGTTGCATTTGTAACACTGGCTCCAGGTCCCCTAGAGCTTTAAGTGCCACATCACAGCACTACAAGCCTCGTGCTGAATGCTTGGCACAGGACCAGGCATCTTCCCTTTCTTCTCTAGGTTTCCTCAAGTCAGCAGGTGGGGCTCCAGGGCTCCATCTTGTTCTGATTTGTGGCGGGAATTTTTTAGTCCAAGAAGACTGAAGACAAAAATTCTCTGATGAATTCCCTGCTCTTCTCCTCCTTTCCCCCATGTTGTTTTGTGAAGGCATTTAGAAAGAGCAATATTTATTTATTTATTAGATTAATTTTTTTCTTCAAAGGCACTCCCTATTTTTCCTGAAATGGGATGGTGGAACCACTTAATCACCAAAGTCTACTGGCCTGTGATCTGCTCATCTTTACCTTAGGGTGAATCAGGAGCAATTCAACAGAGGTAACTGGGAGTGCTTTGGCAGGCAGCTCCCCTCCCCCAACATGACCAGCCAAGATTTCCGGCAGGACTAGCCAGGGCCCAAGCCCTGTTCCAGGTGGCAGAGTGGGTGTAGATGGATAAAGGGAAAAGAAAATGTAAACCTCTACCGACTTTCCCTAGGAGATTTTTATAAAAGTGTTGGAACTCAAATGCAGGTGGGAAGAAGTGGGGGGCAAAGCCAGCCCAGCAAAAGGCTAACCAAGAAAAGTGCATGATTACAGGCTGAGATCAGACAGAATCAGGGCAACATACATTATTTTGTTACTTATTTTCCCACACTCTTGTGTCTGATGTGTAATGCTCTCTTATCATTTAGGTCACTGACGAATTTGGCACTATGGGTTTGAACAATTAATTATTTTCAGTGATAGAACTATTTCATTTTCAAAACTAGTTTGAATGGTAGATTAGCTCTAGATTAAATAATTTAACCACAGATCAGTAGCAGTGTTTGCTCTGTGTTAAGCTGAGTAGGTATTACTTTTTAACATTTTAATGTACTTAATAATTTATAGCACTACATTGTATACTGGCTGAACAACCATCACCTTGGAACACTACAGCCAACACCTCCAATTTTAATCTCTTCTCCAAAGAGCCTTGTTCAATCTTTTGAATTATCAACTACGGAGAGGAAGGAAGGAATGTAAGCACAAAAGACTATGAAAAGAAAGCTGTTTAACTCTATGAGCATACGCTCTCAGTTGTATGATCTTAAGCAAATACTATGCCTTGGTTTCCCCCTATCTACGTAACAATGGTACCTAATTAATTGAGTGTGTAGATACCACACGGTTCTTTTCAAGATGCTTTTCCACAGGCTACTTGAGGCAGACATTTCAAACAATTTATCAGAAAATCTCTTAAAATGACCCTTGTATTAAAACAAGTTTGTGCTCTGGTCTTCTGTTAAGTCAAGAAGTGAATCATCCCTTGCCTCAGTTTCCTCTGCAGTGAAGTGCTGAAAATACGACCTCCCTACGTCACAGAAATCCAGGGAAAGTTAAGTCATTAATGATTATACAGTAACTGCAACTCCTCCAGCAGAAAGTCTTGGAGACTGCAATAACATTAGGTAACTGAAGTTTTGAGATTCATTGTTTCAGGATCAAAAGAATTCAGTCATTTTTGCGCAGGGCAGCAGTGCCTGGGAACAGGGAGGATGTGTTGTGCTTGTCTGCCAGGGGAGGGAGAAAGGCTTCCAACTGCTCCCTCCCATGCCACATCTCACTCATGGCGTTAACTGCAGGCTGCCTCTGGTCTGCTGCAAACAGGGACACCAGGCAGATGGCTGCTTTCTAAAAGGAAAAGCAAGAGTGAGAAGATGAAGTGCATGGAGAAGGGATGAAGGAAGGTTGCATTTTCAGAAAAAGCAAACCCACTGAACATTCAGAAGTGGCAAACCAGCTTTACAGAGAAGGAGAATGCTGGAGATGTGGAAGCTAAACAGCCTGTTCAGATGTCATATTTGAGTTCAACTGATGATATTAAGGGCCAGGAATGATCAGTTTAGGTTACAGAAGTGTGCAATTGGCCAGCTGCACTACTTATGGCTTTTACCTTCCTGCAGTGCTTAGATGGGGAGAGACCAAAATCAAGACATTGGAGGTCATTTATGATACACAGCAGAGAAACTTCTTGTCCCATGTATTATTACTATGAGGTCTGAAACACTGCAGACAGAGGACTGAGCAGTCGAGAATATACAGTGTACATTATGGAAATAAACTGGGAGCACAGTTAAAGGTGAGCAAGTCTTTTTCCCTCCAGCAGCCACTAGTATGAATGACGCCTGTTCTTGCACTGGCAAAAGGAAAGGCGAGATCATGTCACCTTCCCTTCTCTAAATTCTCAGATTTGATGATTAACAGGCGACAATATTTCACTCAGAAGGCCTGTTTTTCACTTAAAAGCCCAAAAATCATACAGAGAAAGAAATTTTCAAGGTCAGAAGGTTGTTTTGACATTTAAGAAATACTAGAACAGATTTTGGCTTTGAAATTCGTAAACAAGAACTACTTCCTGACCTGAGAGACAATCTGCCAAATTTTGAGCTGACCACAGGCTTTCCAGGGTAAGCCTGTGGGTAAGGGCAAGAATTATCAGATGTATCCTGTTGTCTAGGTGCATGGGCCTGTGATTTTAAAATGAAATGGTGATCAACCTTAAAAAAATGCTGTTTCTGAGACCCTTCATACAAGTAAAACACATCTCTTCTCACCATAACTGAGAATACAATGTTTTGCTCACTACTGGAGAACTTAAAAGATTAAGATTAATATACTAATGAAAAAACCTGGGTGAAACAGAAACATTTTAACACAGGAAAGCCAAGCAACTCCTTTTATTTTATACCAGAACTTTGATCCTCTTACCAATCCTCCTGCAATACAAAACCATTTCATTTAATGCTACATCTGACAAGCCAGATTGTAAAACTCTTCTAAATCCCAGGGCAAATTGTAAATGCGCTGAGAGAAATGTTCACAAATAGGACGTACATGTAGGTGGGCCACACATATATAGGTAGCACAACCTTGCCATGCAACCTCAACAAAGCTTTGTGCATGTATTGTATCAAAGAGTCATCCTGTAAAGACGCACAAGAGATGGCGTTGCTTCTCCTTGCAGCCTGTTTCTCTCACATCCTGTCCTGCCTACCTCCATGGCTCCACTTGTGCAAAGTGGCTTGTAGAACAGTTATGTTGTTTAAAATGGAGAGGCTGTACTTTCTGCCTTGCCTCTCACGCCAAAACTTCTTTTTTAGTGACAAAGCCTGAAACCTTTTAGCCAAAACCAGCGAGAGCTCAAGATGCACTCCTGCAAAGGCAGCTATTCCAAAGAACAAAAGCTTGCTGGAGTGGAGAGTGAGCAAAGAGGACGCTGCAAAGTCTCTGTTGCTTCCTAAATGCCTCCCATATGCACCTGTGCTATTTAAATTATGCCAAGTCTTGTATGGACTATAATGGGAAATAGTTTCTCTCTAAGACTGCTTACTAGGTTTTAGTCTGCTTCTCCTACTTCAGGGTTGAAATGCATTCATATTTAAAGGTCAGTTGTGTTTTGTGTTTGGTTTTTGTTTTGTCCAGGTTTAGGGTTTTTTTGTTGTTTTGTGGGTTTTTGTTTGTTTGTTTTTGTGGGGTGTTTTTGTTTGTTTTGGGTTTTTTTTTATAAGTTCTTTTCATTAGAATTAGCAGGAAAGGAGAGAATTTGCCAGCCTTCATGTTATTCTCAAACTGCCCTGGGCCTTACAGGATGCCACTCTTTCTCCAGGGAAGGTTTTATCTCCTCCTGCCTTTTATTAATTCCTGTCTGCTTTTCTCTATCCAGTCACCTCTACATACCATCCTCTAGCCAACAAATACTTAAAAATCATACAATCTAGACAATGATTCAGGAAAGCAGGAATTGATGAGCTCTGATAAAGAGATCTATGAACCTGGCACTTCCTGGTGCATAGGATATATACATTACAAGGAGACAGATAAGTATTTGTGAAGTAGAGGAAGTGATGCTGCTAGGAAAGTGAGAAGAGCATAATTTCCTTCTTATACCCAGATAAAGACTGGTTTAGGCTGTGATCCTGTTTTCGGTAGGATTACACAGACAGTTTCTTGTGAGAACCACTGGCAACACTGGACACCTCAAAGGGGAAATGATAGAGGTAAAACAAAAGTGAGGCCCTTCATGAGCAAGATGATCAATACATAGCGCACACAGCCAAAGCTTTTGAAAAGCTGTGAAAAGATTGATGGCATCCTGCTATGCCAAGGGGATCTGTGGTGTTAGGTGTTCCTAGCTGAATAAATTCCAGTGCTTTTCCTCATGTGAATCCATAGTTTTGGTGCACAGATTAAATTTAACTAGATATGGGACTACTGCAAATGTGCCTGCAAAACCTACAAGCTTAAGTCTTGATTACCATTTCTCAAGGAGCTCAGATCAGCTGTACTTAGAAAATGAACTGATATTTATGTTCCACTGAAATACCGGCACTAAATTCTTAACCTGGGGTTGCTACTGAAATTCTCCTGCATAATGCACAAGGCAGCACTGGGTCTTGCTCTCCCTCCCAGCATCAGTGGTTCTGCTGAGCTAAAAAGAGTAAAAACCATAAAAACCCATTTGATCAGGAAAGTAAGGCAAAGGCACGCTGAGCGATGACAAGGAGTGGGCTTGTTAGGTTAGAAAAGCATCTCTACAAAACCTCTGACAATAAAAGAACTCCAAGAAGTAAAGTATTCTGGTGAGCTGGGTCATGACTGCTACTGATACATTGAGGAAAAAACCAAGATGCAACAACAGGAGATCAAGTGATTTCCTCAGCATCAGAGGGAGTTTTACAGCTAGGGTTAAAGTAAAAATTCATGTCACGGCCCCATCAGCAAACCACAAGCTCATATTGCTTTTACTACAAACAGATTTCCCTTCACCATACTGTACTTTTCGTCTTGCTGACTGTTCAGTATGATCATCCAAAAATACTCCTATTTGTGTTATTTTTCACACACACCACCCTGAAACAAAATTCAGTATGAAAGAAGAGCAGTTTCCTCCAATACAGCTCAACATCCAAACTAAGCAGCAATAAAATCATATTTATTTACTGACTGAGGTTTCAAACAGTGAAATTATTGTTACTGAGTTACAGATTGGACCATGCCCTGAATCAGACCCCAGAATAGCTTTCTGGTGACAGCTCTCTCACCTTGACAGCCCTTGGGAGCTCTGGGAGAGGAGGAGGAGTGTATGCACACTTGTAACTGGGGGCGACAGTTGAATAGAGTCAAGCTTCATGAGCATAGTAGGCAGAACTTGGCAGACTTTGCCGTTGGGAATGAAGTGGGAGACAGAACGAAGGGAGCTGAGTACTTGAGCCTAGTGCATGAGCATGACCCAGGCTCTTCACCTGCAAGCTCGGTGTGCCTGACGTGGGAGACAGAGACCAGCCAGGAGCTCCCTGATGCTGAACATGCCCAGGAGAGCAGCCACGCTGCACAAGTTGAGCAATTCAGAGGCGTGGGTGCTAAATGTGGTCATTTTCTTTTTCAGTGTAAATTCTGGCAAGCGCTGTAGCTTTCTCTATGGCTTTGTTTTCCTGTTTGAGTATGTGATATTACAATGAAATATAAATATTAATATTTGATTAACTCACAGCTACAAAGCTTAGTTCCTTAAAGTTTAGTACAGATCTTTGAAATCTTTGAACAACTATATAAATAGGAATGATTTTATTTTTATAGCGTTACATTAATGACTGTACAGTGGAAGCTGATGAAATAAATAATCTCTCTCTATATTTGCTTATATCTTTCTGAAACTGTTACCTTTTCAGCAGGTATTTCTCATGTCTTGTCTCAATCCAGAAATGACATTTTTGGTAAAGCGTTGCAAAAACCCATTCAGCTGTTTTTGAGTCATCCAAGTATGTAAAAAATAGTTTCCAGCTGTTAAGTTTTCCATAAGCCTTTTTTTCTTAAACACACTTGTATAATTATAAAACAGCTTTGTTTTAAAACATCAAACTTGACACGTACACAGTCCTGAAAGAGAAGTAGCAGCACTGCCATGTTTAAAACCTTTTGGTTTTGAAATAACAAGGTAATTACCATATTAAAATATCTTTATTTTCTTAAAGATTCTCCCAGACACTGAGCTACAGTTTTCTAACTGTAGACAATTGTGTAAATGGTGAAAAAAGCAAAGCAAAGCAAGAAAGAAAGCAAGAAAGAAAAAGAAAGCAAGCAAGCAAGAAGAAAAAAAGATACAATTCTTGCTACCTGTGACTGAGCTAGAACAGGGAGGACTGGGGGACACTGTTTATGCTGGGATCAGGCTCAGACCTTTCTGTCTCAGACCTGCCTACAGTGCACTCTGAATTTGCACATGCACTCCTGAGGAGCACATGCACTCCTGAGGACCACAGCTAAAGCTCCAGCCTGGCATTTTCAGAAGACCCAGCTTGGCTTCATGCACTCTGGAGACTGGCAAGGGCTGGTCACACGCACCCCTCAGTCCTGTCTGTTGGTGGGTGGCCCAAAAACGTCTCTCCCCAAGGCTAGTTACACTGAGTTTCAACAATTAGTGGGCTAATAGCTGGCAATAAAGTCAGAAAAATCTGTAGGTGGTGTGGTCTGCTTTCAAGATCATGCTTCAACTACAAGTACAGGCCTACGGTTATGTACTCTCTAAAAAACTTGAAACTGGTACTTGAGGTGGGACAAGGACAACCATATCCTCCCTTAGCCCCCATGTGGTGCTCCACGGTAATGGCCATAGCTTTCCATAAAGATTTTGAATTCCAATTGGCATAACATATTTTTACAGTTTTAATTCTTGCATCTTCACATTTTGGTATAGAATGGTATAAAATCAGAGTGGAGAGGAATCCTCACTTATATTCTGTATAGACAGAAATGCACTGACAGATACCAGGCAGATACGAATCATCCATTTACTTAAACACTTCATTTAATCTGGAGTATTTCAGGTTTTGATGCCTTAGTGGAGTAAGTGTTGGTTTTGAGACTATTAATGGTGGCTGAAACAGGAGCAGTAGTCTGAATTGATTTTTGGATTACATGGGTTTCACTCTCAGAACTCTTCTTTTATATGATGAAGTCAGGGCATAAGTGGCTGTTAAGCTTTGCACAAACCACTGGCCTCAGCAAGAACTCTTCCATCAGGCTGGAGAAACTCTTTCTAAGGATGCAACATATCTGCAAAAAGAAAGCTACTGCATGTGTAGATTTCTCAATGGGGCTGAACTGTGCTAACTTGTACAGACAAGAAGAGGCTTCATAGTTGTTTCTCATCCAAAGCAAAGAGCAGTGCCTCCTTCTTTGTCTTTCCTGGGACATATTCTCCTACCATGCAGGTGTGAGTCCACAGAAACTATCAATGTCAGCAAGATGACAGTGAATCTGAGAAGACAGTCTGACTCATCTGAAAGCAAAAGATAGAACTCTGATGGGCATTCACACAGAGAAATGTGCGTGTGCATATGTGTGTGCATGCACATGCTCTTCCTTACCTTACACTATTTCTGCTTTTATCAGTACACCTAGAACTCAGTTGTATGTCAATCACTTTGAGAGGTTTTCTGAACATGTTTCAAACCACATCAAATATATAGGCTGTGCTCAACAAACAAAATGTCACTGGAATACAATTACAAGGAAAAAACTCAGCAGTTCCTACCCATCACACTGCCTTCTCTCTGTACTATTTGCCTTGGTAAGCCCACAACTAGGGAGCATTCAGTAAGACACCCTATTGTAAGCAAGGGGCAGAGGCAAGGTTGTTGTGGGAATTTTTGCTCTGAATTTCCTGAATTTAGGGAGATTAAAATCTTGGCCTTCACATCCCATTATCATGCTTTTTGTGCATACAGAACATGGCCCAGGCAAGGGTATTGTTTCTAAAGGAAAAGGTAAATTATTGGGTAGACAGGTGTCTGTGCACATTTCTGCAACTCTAAGCTACATAATTTAGTTTTAATCAATGCCACTGGATTTTGAAACCTATCAATATAATAATGAAGTGGAAAAAGCAATATAAAAAAAATCCAAACAAGGTGTACTTATGCTGTAATCTCTACTATTCTTAGCATCAGTGTCGAGACAAAAGAAGAGTTAGTTTGCCCTTTGCTAGCTGTTAATAATCGAGAGAAGATCTGCCAGACTCACTCTTCAAGGGCTCTGTCTGTCTGGACCAGGTAGATGCTGCAATACACAAAGGACTTCGCACAGAGAGAAAGAAAGAGGGAGCAGGCCCAGCGCCACCACTGCGGCTACTCCTGCAGCCCCCTCAACGTGGTGGACCTGATCGTGGACATCATGTTCATCATCGACATCCTGATCAACTTCCGCACCACCTACGTGAACGCCAACGAGGAGGTGGTGAGCCACCCCGCCCGCATCGCCACCCACTACTTCAAGGGCTGGTTCCTCATCGACATGGTGGCCGCCATCCCCTTCGACCTGCTCATCTTCGGCTCCGGCTCGGAGGAGGTGCGGACAATGATGTAGCATTCTTAATTAAGATTTTCATTACTGATACATATATTAAGGTTTTGCTAATGCAAGTGCCCAAGCACTCCCATGTTCAGGTAGATGTCTCTGATTGTATCTCTAGAAACCCTTTTGCAAATCATCATGAACATTCACCAGCCAAGGCTCAAAATCAGCTCACCTGCCCTTCGCTATCATGACGATGAAAAATAATAAACAGTATTTTATTTGTCAGATGAGAACTTAACACTTTGAAGGAGTGAGAATGAATAGGCTCGAGCAAAACTGTGCATTGAAACTGATTCTGATCTCACTTACACCTGTTTGATGTTGATGTAACATCAAGAGCTTTGATAGCATGAGTGTAGTAAATCTGAAGGTAAAAAATAATGAAAGAGACATGTAGGTAAATGGAAAATGGGATAAAACACAACGTGAGTTTGCCAAATGTAGATTGCAGTAGGCCAACCTGATAACTTTCTCTGATAAGGTAAATGATCATCCAGACAAAGGAACTGCAGTACATTTAATCCATCAATACAGCATTTGAGAAAGTATCACAACAGAGATTATGAGTTAAGAAGAAGATTTGCAAAAGGACTATAAGGTGAACAAATGTTTACCTGAAGAGGAGATGGGGAAGTGGTGAAAAAATAATTATTGGGCAAGGCTATATTTCCAGAATTTTTTAGTTAAACAAAGTAGCATTTTCTAACTAATAAGATTTGGGGGTAACATTTCCTTATGAGGTACCCTCAAAGGGGGGTGGGGAGGGGGACATGGAGTAGGAAAAAGTGGGAGAAAGCTTTAAAGTCATAAAAGAATCAATCAACTTCAATAAATTGCTCATTAACAATATTTATGCCTCATTCACCTGTAATCTTGTATTATTCCTATGGTGCTGTCCTTTAGGAAGTTCAAAGATGCTACAACTCTGCCAGCAGTTTACTTGTATGGTTGCATTAAATACCTGGTTCACTTTTGAGCTTTAAAACTATCCTTATTCCCAGAAGAGGATGCCCATTCATCTACCTGCTGGCTGAATGCCTTAGATCTCATCTGAATGCTGAACCCTGCCTCCCAATAAAATGTGGCTGGAATAAGATGTGGAGGAGAAATACTCGGTGAACAGAAGGACTTACAAAGGGCTGCTTCTCCTGAACATGGTGCATGCTCTTTATCTATTCAGGCTATGACATTTTCTGAATTTCTTCTATAGGACAAACCAGGCTGACCACTAGCAAGGCAAAGATTTTGCACTGGCATGCTGTACCAGGGTGACATACATCAAAGCTCAGCCATGCCAGGATGGAAAGTGAAGACAGAGCCACAGAAGCCATAGCAGAAGGCATCAATGCAAGATTAATTTGCAGGTTCCAAAAGAAATGGCCTGACAGCATATTGTCAAAAAGTTAAGAAAAAAAAACCAGGATTTTTGACAATCTTCCCTGAGGCATGCCTCAGTCTACAGGTAATTCAATGACTCAAATTGTTACCTTTCTATTAAATTTCACTGGAAGAAAAGCTGCACTTTCTAGTCTTCTGTGGCAAATCCTAATTCTTTAGTGTCGTAACTAGACCATGCTAAGCATGCATGGACAGTCACAGCAAGAAATTTGCACTGAAAACCAAAGCTTGAAGGATTTGTTAAGTGCGAAAATTATAAAACTGCTTCTGAAACACATCATTCTTTGGGGTTGGTTATATGCTGATCACACAGAATAAGTTTCCTTCACAACTTTCAGTGCATATTGCACAGCACCCAGAACGTAACACATTAATTTTTGTCTTTTATGTAAAAGTGGATTAACTGCAAAAAAATGAAATTCAATTAATTCCTTTTACAGACATCCAGGATAAGTGAACACAGATAAATACAAAATTGAAACACATGTCCAGATCCAAATGTTGCAACTGATCCTTACTTTGGTTTTTGGGTGAAGCTTGAATACCTTTATATTGTATGCTATTTGAAGCTGGGATTCAAGTTTTGTCTCTGAAAAATCAAGCTGTTTAGCGTATGATTAAGAAGCTAAAACATTAGAAGACAGCATTCAGTAAACTGATACAGCTACTCTATTAAACTTAGAACTCAATGTAATGGAATGGGAGAGAGCGAGAAATATTCAAATCCAAAAGCATCTGCTTTTGGTGGAGTGCAATAATTCAGTATTTTGGGCATGCAAATATGTGAATTGAAAATATTACCTGGGGGGCTGAATTTGTGAACCATATTCAGCATGGCATTATCCAAAATGATGGAAAGAAGCAGCAGTGAACAAGAACTTCAGAGGAGGAAAGGATTATTTCTTTATACACTGTCAGTCTTCTGTGTCAGAGGGCTCCCATTCCCACCAAGAGGTAAAACAGCCTTCATGAAGCATGGCCTGGGGACTAATCAGGTATGGTTTTGACGTGTACATCTGTGTAATAGCACACAGCTGAACTACATGGCATGTGGCTTTCCTTTTTTTTTCTTTTTTTAATTGGGAGAGATGGAGAGAAAAAGGAGAAAAGACTCTTAGAAGCTCATTTACAATCATGGTGTCCTACCCAGAGTAGGGATGATGGTTGGACTCAGTGATCCCAAGGATCTTTTCCAACCTGAATAGTTCTGTGATTATATGGTTCTATGTAGGACATTCAGCATGAATATGAAGAACCAGTCTGGCATTTAGACCTCCAGAAGCATTCTTATTTCAGTGCCAGTTTTAATAGTGAAACTTAAGACCTTTTGATGAAGAGGTAACTTTTGGGAAGCCACCTATTTCTGGATATCCAGCTTTATAGCACCCACTCCTCCAGCACTATTTGCTCTTAACACCTTTTTGGCCTTATGTCTGGTGTGTGCATTTTTTGGAGATGGGTATACAACCTGATTTTAAAGCAGGATGCATCAAAGAGGATTTCTGCATAAGCAGAAGGATTGACAATACATTTAAACAACAAAAAAAAGAGAGACATTTGGCGATGTAACTGTCAAACAGCAATGTGCCTGCCAAAGTTGAAAGATAATTTACCATAACTGCAAAGGGAATATTCTGAAAAAACTCTGCTATACTCTGTGCTTGTGCCATTTTGCACAGTGATTTCAGACCAACAAACAGGACTGTCTTAATATTTTGATGTTTGGTGCTTAAAATTCTGTAGGAAATGCTGCTACTGAATCAGCAAGGTGGTCTTTTCCATACAAATATATTAAACTATGCCAGTGTGGGGTAAAAGCTCACTGAACAACATAATTGTCTTTCTCTCCCTTCCTTTTTTCTAGCTAGACATAAAATGTTATACTCCCAGAATTATCTTGTTTAAAGTCCATTTTTTCTACTGCAATCCGTTACATTTCAAACAAATCCTTACACTCACTACATTGTATTACACTAATTAGATGAAAAAAGAAGCCAGAACAAAAAGATCTCTCGTAAGCATAATGACAGAAAGGTGTGACATTTTCAGCTGTCATCCCGGCCAATCTTAAATTCAATCTCATCCAACTTCCGTGGCTAACTTGTAGGTATTGCAATTAGAAAGCTGGTTGCATACTGTGTTGTAAACTACAAATAAACTTTAGAGCTATAGGCAGACATTATTATTTGGCAAATACTTGGAAAATTGACAAACTAATGCTTGAATGAAAAACCAGTACCAACTTTTGCCTTTTTTTTTTAACCTGGCTACTTCTCTGGTTTTCTGGATATTATCTCTATTTTTGTTAAAGATGTTTTAGAACAAAACCATAAACTTCATAGAATTTATTTTTCAGAAAGTTGGAGGTTTTTTCATGTAAATCTATTGCTTAAGTCCAAGTCTTCATCATCATCATCATCATCATCATCATCACAGAATGGTTTGAGTTGGAAGGAACCTTAAAGATCATCGAGTTCCAACCCCTCTGCCTGGGCAAGGACACCTCCCACTAGATGGTTTTGTCTTCAGATAAAGAGTGAAGCTTAAAGCTGTGGCACTTGTTCAAGAACATTCATCCCAGGGTACATTCCCAGTTATACAGGTTTATTTCTGTAAACACATCAGAGCAGAATTTCTGCTCCACTGCTATTTCTAGCCTATTTCACCATTTTATTTCACCTCCTTTGCAAATGCCAAATAAAGGGCCTCTGCCCATTTTCTCTTTTTTTTTTTGGAAAATCCCCTTCCTTCAGGAGAAACACAAAAGCTGGGGAACTGCTATCCCTTTCCTGTCTCAAGTTGCTGTGTAGGTTACCATTCCCTTCCAACTTCTTATTTTCAGAAGCAGATCAACTGATTCTTCTGGATAATTTGCATGTCTGGTTATTACATTAACTATGATAATTCTTGAAAAACGCTAACTCTTGAAAGCTGTTGTAAACATAAGGCTTATTACATCTAGACTTTTTCTGGCATTTTGCAAATGTTCATTTTGGATTCATTTATAAGCTTGACCTGGAGGTTATTATCCTCCTCTGAAGTTAGGCAGAGCTTCTTAAAAAAACAGAGAAGAGCAAAGCTGCCTCCTCTCTGATGTAGCAGTTACTGTTGTCATTCCTCATCTGCAAAACAATTCTAAGCACACTAGCCAAATATAGGGATTCAGACAGTGCTAATTAGTTGCCATTTCACGATGGATGGCTTAGAGTGCTAACAGATGACAGTTTGGTGGTGAACAAGTACCAACCGCAGTGGGAAACATATAGATATCAAAGACTATTTGAGCATCATCGTGTCTGAAAAAGTGAATATGTATTCTCAGAAACTGGCAACTGGCAGGCTGGAACACTGCTGGGTGTCTTTTGACATACAAATCACTGACCATATGATGGATGGTTCTCATAACTATGATGAGATCAGTAAGATGCTGCTCAGCTTCCCTTAGGTCATCATTACTTGACTAAATACGTCTTCATGAAGCTGAAGAATAAATGTTACTTTTCCCCCCTTCTTTTCTTCTTTTTTTTTTTTTTTATTTTAAAAAAATTTTTTTTTTTTTTTATTTTAAAAAAATTTTTTTTTTTTTTTATTTTAAAAAAATTTTTTTTTTTTTTTATTTTAAAAAAATTTTTTTTTTTTTTTATTTTAAAAAAATTTTTTTTTTTTTTTATTTTAAAAAAATTTTTTTTTTTTTTTATTTTAAAAAAATTTTTTTTTTTTTTTATTTTAAAAAAATTTTTTTTTTTTTTTATTTTAAAAAAATTTTTTTTTTTTTTTATTTTAAAAAAATTTTTTTTTTTTTTTGTATTATAATTTTAAAAAAATTATTTTTGTTTTTTATAGCAGGATGTCAAATAACCAGGATTAGAATCAGTGCTGATTCTAATAGGAATGATGCTGGAGTTCAGTACAACCCAGTTACATCAGAAACCTATTTCAAGGGAATGGACAGATGTTCATGGAATTAGGTTAACATGTCCTGCAACTTCTTTGTATCTGGACCCCTTTCGTGCATTTCTGATTTGCACTTACCAAAGCTAACAGCGAATAACTCTTTAATACTGTATGGGTTCCATCTGAAAGGGTAGTTTTCTGGAAGTGTCCTGCTGTAGCTATTAATCCTACTGCAGCTACTTCTCTTACTGTAAAGCACCTTAGATTCATTGATACTGTTATATGCTGTTGACAATATCACAGAAAGGTTCAAAACTAGTTGGAAGAATCTCCTTCCATGAAAATGTGAATTTTTGACACAGAATCCACTTGCTTCTCTCAAACTCCTGAGGACATTCAAGTGGAGCAGAGATTAACTATATTCCTCTTAAGGGGGAATATCATTTGGGGGAGAGATCCATGAAATTCTTCCACCTCCAAAATCCTGATGCTATATAGTCAGACAGACACGTGTGTAACCTGGGGGAGGAAGAGGAAGATAGAATCCTCAGCAAGTTGTGGAGAAGAGTGCCCAGGGCTGGGTACTGAGGCAGAGGGCAGAACACATAAATTCTTATCTCTAGATCAGAAACACACTTAACAGGTATCATTAGCAGCTTCTACTGTTAAAATGTCCCAATTCTACACTTTCTGTTACCCAGAACAATTCAGAGGATCAGAGGCCTGAAAGTCCTATCTTTCAGAGAGAAAGGAGACAACCAATACAAACAATACAAACTTTACACACATGCCTGAAATTAAGTGAGGCTCCGGTGGAGCTTGCTAAGTTGGGAACTGAGGAGCACAAACAAGCTGTTGGCTGTGGAATAAGCCTGACTTAAAGAAGCAAGAAAGTGTGTGACACCAGTTTTACAGGTCAAGAAACAAAGGCAGAGAGAGGGGAAATGACTTACGCATGGTCACACAGCAAAGCACTGTCAGAGAGGGATTTTAGCTCTGGATTTCCATGTGCCTACCTACCATGAAGCCAGCTTGTTGCTTCCACCTAAACCGCCTCATGCTGCAGAGGTAGAATAATGATAAACTGGTGTCTTTGGACAAATGCTGAAGGCACACGGTCCCTGCCACAGACAGAAATGATTTTGCTGCTGCTGAAGGAGTTGTTAACATAAGCCATGTGCGCTTCATGTCCCTGAGTATCATTAACACTTTTTATCGATATTATGAAGTTCTGCAACAAAAATAATAGGATTTGTCAGGGGCTGTTATGAACCACCCCTGCTGGATAAATACATAATACATGATGGCAAAGGTCTGATGGAACTCTAATCAATTGCCTTTCCAAGTCAAATAAATGTCACATTAGACATAAGCCATGTTGCATTCTGTGGGGGACTCTGCTCCCCTCCCCTCACAGGCCCGACACTGCCACGGGGAGCTATGCACACGCATAGACTCCTACTTATTTGTAGCAAATATATCAGAGCAAAACTGGAACAGCATGTTGTAAATTACAGATTTGGGACACCTTATAATGAAAGGCAAAGGGGAAAGGAAAGAAATATGGGGACAACACAGGCATGATAGGTCAGCTCAAATACATCTCCTTGGTAGCCGGCATTGTCATATGGCCTTTCATAGTAACTGCAGCGTATCTCATGTTCCTGCCCAGATGGTGGGGGAGAAAGAGGTGTGCTGTATTCTGTGCTGCAAAAGTAGTGAATTAACTCTAAATGTTAAGAGTTGGATATTTTAGGCCTCAAATCAGTAAAAGAAGCCTCCTACAGCATGCACCTGAAAAATTATGAATGTCCATGTGCACTTTAGCATTCCTTTGAAGAAATTCCAACAATCAAAATACAACTTGAACATGAATTTGCAGGTTTAATTCCTCTCCCAAATATGAGAGAGCTATTTTTCTTACTGTGCTTTCTACTTTCCTCTCTGAATGGATAGGAGACATGAATTTAAATTGCAAAATGGAGATCTAAAGTAACACAAAGTCTAGGCATATTTGGACATGGAGCTCTAAATCTAAATTTAAAAGTCCTAATTATTTTTGGCATTCACTGAATAGCTCCAAAACAGTGGCTTAAAATGCTGATGAACATTTGGGAAACTTTAGTATGTCTTTACTTAACTGTAGTAAATATTATAAAGCAGTACTGCCATATTTCCCTTTATATCACAACAAGAAGCATCATTGTTTTAAAAACACTAGATTTCACTGCCAAATATGTATGAAGAAAAAGCAGCAAAATGCAAACTTTTGCTCCAAATATGCAAACGCATTACATGCCAGAACCTGGCAAAACTAAGAAACAAATGAAAACAAACTCTCCAAAAATTCCATCCCCTGTCCCCCCAAAAACAATCAGAAACTTAAACTATGAAATATTCAATTCTTCCTGTTGTAGATCTTAAAAACACAATTATCTGAATTAATACAGTATTGTCTTCACTGAAAAAATGACTGACTTGACAACTTATATAGCAAAAGCCAAACTCAAGTGAATGAGACTAGGCAACAGAAGAACCCTACAGAAAATTTTCCAAAGAAACAACTAACAGATTTTTAATCCCCATACTGTTAGATGTCAACGAGAACACAGCATATTTAATCTACCCAGATAAGAAGAGTAGGTCAGTATTAGGTAGGGCAGCACACAGGCCTGGGTAAGGAAGGGTCCCAGGTCAGATTTCAGCAGGGATAGGCTGAAATGCTAGTTGACTGTACTTGTTTTACGCATGCACAGCATGGAATACTGCATGCTTTATTCTGAATCAAAGCTCAACAGCATAATACCCATCACAACACTTATATTCCCAAATATAACAGACATCTTCCATATTGTCACCCAGAATCACACATATAAATTCCGGATCAATCAATCACACGATGTCACTGAACTGACACTGCTGACACTGCATTAAAATCTTGGATGGCTGCATTAGACTAAGAACTTGGTCCTGAGTCTTGTGGCTGCAGGGAGCAATGGAGAAGTTACAAAGGCTCTGTGCTAACTTGGATGGAACTTGAACAAAGTGCACAACTCATTTCCATGAAAAGTATAAAATGTTTGTTATAAATACTTACGCAAGAGAGAGGAAAGGTTCCTTCAGAGGAAGGCAACAAACTGATCGTCAGTGATCTGGGAAGAAAAAGGGAGAAAGAAAAAAAGGAAATTAAGTGGCAATAATCACACTAAATGATACCAACATAAAGCAGGGATCGAGGAGACTCACAGATGATAGCAGTTCCCACAGGAAAGAGAAAAAAAATAAAAGTTTTAAATTAACAAACTGCATAAATCTTCAAAGTTTTGAAATTACCTGACCCCAAAACTATGTAGCTAAGAAAACTGGTGATGGCTGAGGAGCCTCTCTGTCCTGGGATAATTCCAAGCCAGCAGAGACTAAATATCCTCTGGTAGCTGTTCAACAGCCTCCGTGAAATAGGTTTGTGGCTCCTATGCACAAATGCTCTTATCACAGAAACGCTGCCAGATTTGAAAGGCATCCTTCTTAGCAGTCATGCCAGATGATACAGGCCTCTGAAACAGAACTCGCCTTCTTGATACTGACCTTCAGAGAAGAGGGGTTAGGCATATTATTAGGGCTGAGGCTGCTTACATTAGGACTGATAGCTGCACATAAAAAACTGTGTTGTCATAGTTCCTTCTGTCAACACAGTATCTTTTGGACTTGACAGATTTGTTACCCTGAGACCCCTAAGAAACAAAATAATGGCTGAATCAAAGTGGAATGGCTGAAAGACTGCAAACTTCTGGTAGACTACAGGTCTAGTTTCCAAAGTCTAATGCAGCTTTATTGCCAACACATTTTCCAAACCATGATAACGTCGAGTGAAGTCATAGACAAAGTGAATCAAAGCCTGATGCTCTGAATTGTAACACGAAGGTGCACTCCTGTTGGACACAGAAAACAAAGACAGATGCCCCCAAAATGTTCAAACTCACTAATCACTTCCTGTCCCTTCACCATACCAATAAATTCAGGTAGTCAGACCTGACAGTGCTCTCCAAAAGATTGCTATCAGGGGACCAGCAGCATGGTGACAAAGACCAAGGGATCCCTGTGGGGTGCTCCAGTACTTAAGCTAAGACATGGCCTTCACCTACTGTTTCCTGCCTGGTTACATGAACATATTAGCTCCATTGTTCCTCAAAGTGATTAAAAATACTCAGAGAAATACAAACCTAAGTTGAGATAGGGAAGGAAAAGTGAGTAGCTGTCACAGGAGATGAAGAGGGAAGGCAGGTTAAAAATGTGTTCAGAGTAAAAGTTATTTTTTGTGGGAATGATGTGCCTGGTGCAGGAGAATGTGAGGGTAAAGCATGTGTGCATATCTAGAGGTTGGTCATCCAGCAAGTGAGGTGGAAGAAATACAGCAGAAAGCAGACACATTAAAAAAACCTGCAGGGCAGCAAACAAGATGCTATAAGCATATATATAGATAGCCCACCCAGCGAGCCTTTGTTTAACAGTGAATTTCTCTTTAAAGAAACTGAATGTTCTGACACATAAGGAAGATTTGCATGACACAGATGACCTGATGGATTCTGCCCAGACTGAAATGCTGAAGTAACCTAACATGAAGGGAAGGGCAAGATCAGGCTGGTGGAGAGCAAGTCACTATTTATCTTTCTTTCAAGAATCCCTTACTCTGATGAATTTTAACAGGGAAGTTCCCTTGGTAGAATAAACTACTTTGCTAAGCATGCATCCCCTCTTTTCCTTTTATATTGCTCCTCAAGATTCACCCATGGAGCCCATAGATTAATCTGCAATGCACTATATGTGATGGACGATTAGCAGCTTGTAGTTGGGAAGTATTCTTTTCAGGAACAGTGATCTGCATACCATGGGAGAATCTGAGACAAGAAGTCTGAGCCCAAGAATATGCCTTGGAGCCCAAGAGTTAAAAAAAAAAAAAAAAGAAAAAGAAGGGAAAAAAAAAAAAGAAACTCCAATAAAACAAAGCAAAACCCCCCAAAAACCAACCAAAAAACCCCAACAAAACAAAATAGGAGGCATCCAGCATGTGGAAAAAAACAAAACAAACAAAATAACCCAAAACAAACCAAACGAAATCACAAAAAACACCAGAATGGAAAATTTTAGGCTGAGTGGTTAGAATTTGGCTGTGTGATAAGCAATATAAAATGAGTTCTCCTATGGGAAAGTGTCAAGCAACTTTGATGAGAAGGATGCCAAAGAATTCTACAAATCATGGCCTGAGACTCTGGAGGTGCTGAGTAATGACTCACACCAACATTACCATTGAATTTGGTATAAGAAATGAACAAGACTGCCGTACCTAATTAAAACTGGAGGGTAATTTCAGATGGGCATGATACAGTAGAAGCTGCAAACTAGATTCTGGCAAATCTCCACAACTGAAACACAATTTTTTTAAATTATCACAATTATTCTGGACAGTTGATTATCACTTTAGTTCAAAATAAAATACATGAAAACAAAAATTTCTGTGTTAAGTTTTGGAAAAACAAGAGCTCTCTGAGGAAAACTATGATTCATTCCAGGTTAGATAACTGCAGAATATGTATGCAGGAGAGAAGTGGGCCAAATCCTGTTCTCACTGCCTTGTGCAATCATTCTGACTTAATTGAAACCATGAGCAGAACCTGAACCATTAAAATGCTGGGGTGAAACTTTTTATCATATGGTGCTGTCTGTCACTAGAGACATATTTAACCTAATTACATTAGATTAACACAGTAGATTTCTTCAAGATACACTATTATACAATAACATAAAAAAGGAAGTCCAAGAAAACTGTTTTCCCTACGTCTTCATGTTATAAGCAGAATAATTAATTACCTGTCTCTATTTATGTCATTTGCTTTCAACCCAGTATGCCTCTATTTGGTGGGGTGGACAAAAGGAATCCACTGAACTTTTTCATATTGAATTCCTAACGTTAATTAATCATTATTACTTGGAAGCTGTTTTGGCCATTGGACAGAACAGCCAGGGGCTAATCTTAAGTCTGCCCTTGCTTCATTGCAGCCAGATTCTGCCCACTTTCTCTGTCTTTGCTACTTGAATGAATTCCATTTAAACCACAAAAAATAAGAGACAAGCAAAGCTTAAATGTTAAGGATATTTAGGAATCTGTCCCCCTTTGAGTTTAGTGATAATAAGGTTCCTTAAACACTGAAGAATTTCTATTTATGGGAAGTAAAGATGGTGAAATTCAGTCACATGAGTTACATTATACAAGCAGGTAATTGATTTATGAGGCTAACTACAGTTTTCCAAAGTGACTTAGGCATTCACATCAAAGTCCACAGAAGTCAGTGAAATTTTGACTGTAAACCACCTGGAGACTTGAGAATATTTCACCTTTGTTATCTTAAATGCCACTTACTTTCAATTAAATTAACATATTAAGTGCCAAAGTAATGTTTGTAACATGCATTCAGTTGCTTCTTACAATTTATTAGTTGAATGGCTTGAGTTAACTTGCTTTGAGTACCTTTTACTTAGCAGCAAATTGGGACAGCGATTCTGCTCCACTTCTGCAAAGCGATTTAGGATCTCTCTGATGTAATGCTCTACTGAGGTGAGAAATGTTATGCCTTCAGCCCCTAGACTGGCAAGAAGCAGATAAATTATGCACTGCTTTAAGCAGGGAGGACTGGCAATGGATTCAGATAACCCTAAACTGACTGCTTTTGCCTCGGAACATTTCCACCCTTTACCGATGCAGAACCAGCAAAGAGCACAGCTTTATCCTATGTCACTTACTCAGTGTATTGGATCTAAGGTGAGAGTTTTGTTACCTCTCTCCTCCTGGATGCAGTACACCTGCTTGGTAACTAAACTAGAATGTAATCCCAGTGGAAGATGAAGAAAATAATTTCCTAAATATCTCCTCCATTCAGAGGGGGACAAAAGGAGCCAGTACCATGCTGGGAAAACATGGTGAAAAAGCAAACTCAGCTGAATGGGGACCTAGAGGAAAGCTGGAGAAGGACTCTTTACAAGGGGTAATGGCTTTATATTGGCAGAAGGGAGATTTAGGTTAGACACTAGGAAGAAATTCTTTAGTGTGAAGGTGGTGAGACACTGGCACAGGTTACTCAGGGAGGTTGTGGATACCTCATCCCCGGAAGTGTTCAAAGCCAGGTTGGATGGGGCTTTGAGCAACCTGGTCTAGTGGGAGGTGGTCCTGCCCATGCAGGGGGTTGGAACTAAATGATCTTTAAGGTCCCAACCCAACCATTCAGCGATTCTATGAAATTCAGTGGAGCCCATAAATTATCTGAAGGGGCAGAGAGGCTGCATTTGTATCTCTGACACAGCAGGGACAGATTACAGCAAAATGAAATTGAGGATTTTAGTGGATATAATTGTTGGTTTTATATATTAATGAACAACAATAATACGTGATTCTAAACTGAATACCAGGTTTGACATTTAATCTGAGCACTCATACTATCCATAAATGTTCATAAACGTCACAAGACTCCTACCCTTTGATTGAATTACAATCCAGTATGCAATTTAGGAAACATGGATTAATCTACATAGATTTATATTTCTGCAGGTTACATTGTTATTTGTTGATTTATACCCTTTCCCCCTAAATGTCCTTTCCATCAAGAATCCAGGAAAATACACGCAATCTTTAAATAGGAGAACAGCTCAAAATTCAGTGACTAGCAGCAGATGGAAACTTGGTACAGTGAAACCTATACTAATTACCATTTGCTTTTTGAAGTCACCTCTGCTAATGGCCAGCAAAATCTTAGTCCCTGTGATATCTCCTATTACTTTCACATTAACTCTTACTACAGCCAGCAATAACCTAACATGATTCTTGGCAATGCTATGCAATTAAACCGCCTTTCAATCAGCTTGCTGAAGAATCCAGAAATGGGAACTGCTTTAATATTAGGAGTTAATTACAAGAATGCAGAGGAAGGCAGCAAAATGTTATGTTAGCATAACAGGAATATGACAATGTCTTAGCTACAGATGTCACATACAAGGTAAGCAGCCACATCAGGAAAAGTGACATGGCAATGTATAGAGTAAAAAAAATCTTCAAGCTCTCGTTTTCCCTTTTTTTTTTTTTTTTACTGTGGTCATGCTCCTTGAGGTGATCACCTCCTTCAGCAGCCAAAATATCTGGAATTCCAGTCACCTGTATGTGGGAAATTGTTCTTTTCTTCCCCACTCGCTACACCTGTATTAACAGACTTCACTGCACAACAGTGTCTGCTTGGGGACTGATGGTGACACCTACTCAAACAGTGTCTTGTAGCACAGACATGGCCCAAAAGGCTGAACAGACAATTGTGCTTCTGCAGCTCCTGACTTCTGCAGAGGCCCTATCCTGATCCATTTGAAATCAACCGAATATTCTAAAAGGCCTATGGGGTAAGTTCCTTGAATTCTTCCACATCTTCACCTCTATGTTCCTGCTAGAAGAGGGAGAGCTCCCCAGTGCAGCCCATGTCTCTGTGGATTTGCTGGTCCAGACAAGACCAGAGAAGAGCTGGCTGCTCTATCTAGTAAGAGAAGACATGAACATCACTTGGTTGAGTTAGTGCTAGGAAAGGCAATGGTTTTATAACTGACAGCTTTTTGTACTGAGAAGAAAGGACAAATGGGAGAGGATACTGCAAACTCAGTTTGAGGGCAAATTCTATGGCCATGTATCAACTCTTAGGCTATGATACTGGATAACAGAAATAAAATTATCTTTGAAAAATAAAAAGGAGTTTTTGTACATACATTTGAATTAAGGTATGTCAGTATACGTTGGAACCCCTGTACACATGTATTTTCATTATGTACCATTAAAGAATTTGAATAAAATCTACTCAAGTAGAGGTGTGCATAGTGCTTTTAATTAAATAAACAGCCAAATTGTAGTTTTGTAGAGAATGCAATGATGACTTGAGAACAATTTTGAATTAAAAATGTATCAATAGTAATTCCATCACTCAATTTTCAAAGAGAGAGCTTGTTTAGCAGCTACAGTACACAGAAGGTAACAGAAAAGGTTACTGCCTTTTTCCTCTCTGAAACTTGAAGAGAGAAAACCTTGCAGTTTATGATATATTGTAAAGGATTTATGATATAGCTATAGCTTATATTTTCTTTAATTAGTATATAAGTAACTATTTAGTATTATTGTTAAATTTCGACCAGAAAATGTAGTAAGAGGAGACTTTTAAATTTCTTTTTTGCAATTAGGAATAGCTAAAATGATAGCTTTGTCTTTTTCAAATTAAGAAATACGTACTGGGAAAAGAAGACTTTAAATGTGTATTACACAAAAATGCTTTTAGAAACCAGAAGCTCCATGGCCCCTTAACTAGAAAGTAAAAAAGTCTTGATGGAATAGATTCTTCAGCACACTCTGCTTGCCAGGAAGGCTGGATAATATTATGTTTTGATAAGACAAAATAAATGAATCCAATCAAAATTTGGACTTTCATATGTAAGCTAATTGAAAAAGAAATCAAGTCAAGAAGCTGACTCATTGCACAGGTAACTCAGCCCAAAAAAAGCCCTACCAGCTGTTCTCAGCAAAAGCAATGAGATAGATGAAATAAGAAACGGATTATCTTACATCTGCAAAATGAACTCTAATTAACATCCATTGGAGGTCTCCAGCTCCCTAAGAAGAACGTGAGTCAAGAAAAGTCTCCATACAAAGCACCTCTGAGAAAAATATCTAAAAAAGAAAAGCAGGAGAGATGTCTGGAAGCAACAGCACTTTACAGCTTCAGCAGCAGTTGCTTTAAGGGGTGCAGGGTGAGCAAAACTAGCAAAAAGTGGGGGGGAAAAAAGAAGGTTAATTATGTTCTTGTTTTATAATCTAAACGTAGCATTTTGAGCACGCATCTTGACATAAAGATGGCCTGAAGTGATATTACTTTTAGCTTTCGGTAACTAACCATTGACTATGAGGAGTTTGTAAAAATATGTCAGACCAGGATGTTTTGTTGGAAGGCACTTGGCCACTGCAGCCTCATGCAGCTCAGTCTACTGGCAGAATGAAGCTGCCTATCACCACCCTTCCAGGGCCATGGCACAGACCCTTCCCCGCTGTCCACCAGTGCCCTAGAAGGGTGATGGACAAGGAGTCCAGTGCTTCTCAGGTGCTGGGGGACTAATTATGGGAAGCAGAATACCTGGGAAGGAGCAGCTGCTGCCAAAAGAACTCACACTGACTAATTCAAAGGGGTAGACTGGGTTGTAGATTGGGTTTACTGGTCTGGCACTAGCAGCTGTCTGCTCCTGCCTGTCATCTTTGCAACATCCCTGATGCGCTTCCCTCCCTTCTTGCATGGTTGTGTGTGTTCCCATCAAGAGCTGCTGAAGGAGAAAAATGATGACCCTGGAAAAGATGGTGGTTCTGATGTGACTGAGTTGTCCCCATCCAGCTTACAGCCTGATCCCTGCTCACTCTTGGAAAAGAGGGAAATAATAATCAAGCTCGCTTTCTTTGGCGAGAGCTGTGTGGTTTAGGACTTGAATATGAAGGTGTCTGTTAAATCAGAATCGAAGTGGCAGCAAGATCACATGGAAAAGTGTAAATATGTCAAATCAATAGTCACAATCATTTAAAGAAGCATCAGAATGTTTTGCTGACTGCCTATCTAGTAAAGAAACAACAATCTGACTATATGAAAACATATAGGAAAATGCAAACATGAATTATACTTTACAAAAGAACAGCAAATCCTTGAAAGGTAAGGTACCATATGCTTTGTGCTCTGCTTTTTACAATTTGTACTGCTTCAAATGTAAACTGTGTTCTTGTGACAATATGGAACACTTGAAACTACACTATAAGCATTTAACTTGCCTTTAAACTTCTGCAGACCCATTGAAGTCACTAGGGTTATGCAGCTGCACCACTGTATACAGTGTTAAGCCCTCAGCATGAAAATAAAACAGGTTAAATATGTGCTTTTTTCTGAGTTTTGCAGAAGGAGGAACACTTTTTTTCTAAAATGCCATAATCATTATTTTGGGATTTAATTTTCACCCATTTCTTCTAAATCTATTCCTGTTAAAATAAATCAAAACTACCTTATAAAGATCCACTAAAACTGCTTCTGGGAATAATATTCTTGTTTTTGTATTTGCTATGAGAACAGAGCAGTCTATAGCATGCCCTTAGTTTTGTGACACATCACTCTTTTAGATAGGGATGGGTGGCTTAAGAGTCAAGAATATAGTTTCATCACTGAACCTGATGCCTCGTATCATCCAATCTGATGCTGTCTTATTTTATTGTCCCTAATTCAAAGTTTTAATGCTAATGTATCCAAACCACCTCCCCCCTCCATTCCTTGTTTTATCAGTTCAACTTTTGACACACCTCACTCCATGACCCTTACTACCAATATGATGCTGCAGGAATAGAGTTTTAGTCATGCAACATCAGGGTAGCTTAGATGGACATTTTCCACCAACACTTCAATCTTAAGTGGAGTATCCACCATCTAATAATATAGTAGAAGATAACAAAGGGTAGATTAATTAAATTACTGCCAAATGCAACTGAAGAGAACAGGCATATATATCAGTCAGACATAGTATAAAAGAAACCATATTGTAAGTTTCTAGCTGCTCCAATCATCAACTTCCTCTCCTGAACAACCAAACTATTTCGGGCTATCTCAGCCTGGCAATTTCATTTCCTGACCCAGTCAGCAAGGAGAAAATAATATTTATAAATTAATGGTGGGAGGGCTTCAGGACTGTGAATTATTTCTTGGATTTTCCAAAGTTCCCAGTTTTCCCCCAAACAGTATAGGTCCTCCATATTGATACAGCTCACCCAGAGAACAACTTTCATGCCTTGAAGGTCTGGAGTTCAATATGCATAGCCTCAAGAGTTTTATTTGCTAACAAGTTACCTTTTGCCTTATAGGATTTGCTCTTATTCCGATTATATGGAATGAAAAAAAGGAAAGAAAAGAAAACTAAACTGATCTTGAAGCTGATCAATACTAATGCAAAATGAACTGACATCTCTGATGCCCAGTTTAGGGCCTGAACGACAACAAATTAGAAGAAAAATCCTTAAAGAAACATGAAAAACCACCTGCATGCCCTTTTCAATGAAGAAAAGCTGATCCTTTTGATTGCTGAAGCCAAACCAAGCAGCAGACACTACAATTTTACAAAGTCTCTTAGTGGTGAGCCATAGTTTACACTATTTATCAGCCTTTCTGCAGAGCCTAAGTGTCCATTTCACAAAGACAAAACTAAAAGCAAACAATTCCAAGAACTTATCCCAACCCAGTTTACATAGTTCACTGCATCCATTCACTTCAGGAAAGTAAACCCTTTGGATAGGTTGCATTTGGATCCTTGGGATAGGTTGGATTTGAATATAACCATGATAACATTTTCCCAGCTCATCTAAAAATGCAACAAGTTAGAGGGCTCAAAAAGAGGTTTATAGGTGAGTCACTTTAAGCAGCGCAATAAATTGGCATTGCGATCTAAGAACATGTCACCTCTGTAGATGGATGCAGAGCTTTATTAAGTGTTAGTTTGGGAGACAAGTGGGTGGGGGAGGAAAGATTTGGATCCAAGGGATACTGTATAGCATAAGAGTAATGCTAGCTTTATTTTGCAACCCATTATTTTCACAAGAACATGAATCAAAGAGATAAACTATGCCAATTTCTTCATAGCTGACTTGTTACAGGATATTGTTTGAGTCTTCACTAATGACTCCTTGAGGTTAGTTATTACCGTGATTAGGAGTTGGGAGGATAGAGGTCTGAGACCTTTCAAAGGAAACATTTTGTTCAGAACTGTTACAGAAAATAAAGTCAGCATTACAGTAACTTTAACAACCCAACCAGGATAATGGTCTGTGCATGCAGACAGTGCTTTTGCTATTTTAAATGAGGGAGATAAACTCCATATAAGAAGCGAAGCTGACATAACCAGCTATTCAGTCTTGGGGATCAGAATGCTGTCAGCTTGAGAAATATGAGTATCTCTGGAAACGCTCTGGAAAAGGAAGGATGGTGAAGTTATTAGCAGGTGACAAAAAAAAAAAAAAGGGGGGGGGGGTTTTTTTTTTGTTTGTGGGACAGTTAA
>NW_009953386.1:3158515-3166413 GCF_000747805.2 Chaetura pelagica | reverse complement strand
AAAAAAAAAAAAAAAAGGGGGGGGGGGCTTTGCTTTTTGTTTGTGGCACAGATAAATAAATTAAGGAATCTGAGATGCTTCAATACCCTTGCTAGCCTACTAAGATTTTGTTTTTCTTTTTATGCAAAAGCAGACTGTATGCAATTATGTTCTACTCTGACAGTTATCCCAAAAAGACTGGTGGCCATGCCAATCACCGAGGTCAGTAGGAAAAACTCTACTGGCTTCATTAAGAATGAAGCAAAGAGGTAGCTCTGCACCATTTCTCTTTGTAACAATGGCAGCTAAAAAGCATTCCTTGAAAACAATTGCAGGTTTTATGCAAACTGGTTCCTGCCCCCCCAAGTCTTCTATCTGCTTTAGTCACAAAATCTTAGTTTCCTCATGCCATAAAACTGAGATTAAAATAACTCACTTCCTCAGAAGTTGTGATGAGATATATTTCAAAATTAAGAATCCTTTTCTTTCATTATCAACTCTATCATTTATCAACTCTATAATTTATCAGCTCTAGCTTTCATCAGCAGCATTGAGCACTTGCCAGTATGGCAGGATCAGAGCCATTGTGTTTGCCCAGATCCCTTTGGTACCTGCAATAGTGCAAGGTACCTAGCAAAGGTAGCACTGTACTGCAGTGAACCTTCACTGGAGGATTTTGGGTTAACCTTGTATTTGAGAACAGCTAGCAGGTTTCTTTATTCAAAGCACCGAGTAATTTCCATTTCAGTGCAAGTGAAATGATTAAAAATACTGAGGAAAGAAATGCCTTCTATGTCCAGAGCTTTTTAATGCACATGGACATTAATACCTGCTTTATGGGCTAAGCTTGTGTTCTCATCCTAAAAGAGCCTCAAAGAAAAGCTATGGACTCAACTAATGACCAGACTATTTACTAAGAGAGCTATACAGAAAATGCATGTGTTTCCTCATAATATGTTTTCCTGGGGACAGGGTGATGGTAAGACATACCACATAACCTGGCAGATGAGCACATTTTCTAGCATCAAAGAAGGGAATCTCATGCAGGCAAAAAAACCTTCCCTATCCACACCATAAGGAAGTGATCACTGTGAAGGATTTAATGGATTCAGCTTGTCAAAATGATGAAGCTGAAAAAGCTTTTACAGAATATGTCCATGACAAAAACTTTAGCATAACGTATATAATGCAGAGTGGTTTTTGTCATGGCAAAAAGAAAGGAATATCATTAATTTAGACACTAAGTGTAAGATTCTGCTGAAAATCTCCATGGGATAAATTGCAGAAATACAGACTTGACCAGACAAATGGAGCCAGGCAAGTCCCAGTTCCTTTTAGAAGTTATCGAAAGTGCCATTGAGTTTTTAAAGTCTGTCATCTCTAGTAGATGATAAGAAAAGGGTTGGGCTGTTTTCTTCAGATCTACAAGCATCTGGCTACAGTCTTGCTGAGGCATATACATGATTGGAATTGAAAATGAGCTCTTTTAAAAGTACTTCTTAAAAGGGACCCTATTCATACGTGGCACTTTCTCCCCAAATCTTTTATGGGAAAGAAGCTCATTACGGTCACACAGACAAATGCCGTATAATCTTTCACCCTGTCCACCAGCAACATGTTCAATCCAATTTACAGCACTTCCTGCTATTCTAGTTCTGGACTCCCCACACAGCTCTCCTAAATGCATACCCATCCTGACCCACTGCTCCCCACCTGCTGCTCTTTCAATTCCAGGCTTCCCTGGCGCACTGACTGCCATTCATGCTTAATAGCAAGGTGGAGCAACTTGATTATACAACTCTGAAAAGTGAAATTTCTGTGCCTTTTGTGCTGAAACGCCATAATTAAGACACATATTATTGTATCTTGGAATGCTCCAAGATAGGGATGAGAGTTGCCTTCACTTCAGGAAATGACATTTTGTGTCCATGACAATTTATATTCATCTAAAAACCAAAAGTTTCTGATTGAAGCTCCTTTAAACTCCTTCCCAGCTTGCTGACAGATCTATCCCTGCTCTTTGCATCCACTTCCACATCACCACTAAGGGAAGTTGGGGAAGTTTTCAAGGAATTATTTACTTGGCTGATTCATGTCCTTGTCTGCTTTTGGAAGGTCCACCAGCAGATTGCCATTTTTTTTTTCAGTGCACCGTTTTATTCTACCATTGGCAATGCTGTTCACTAAGCATATATAGTCTGCTTCATGTACTTGACATTTGGAGCAGAGGTACATAGGTGGGACCGAGCAATGCAATAGACCACATCAAACCACAGACATACAGCATTGTTTTTACCTCCTGAATGGATTAATGTTAAACCTTTGAGCCCTGTACTCAACCCTTGAACCATGTACTCAAGCCTGTGCTTAACTTCAAACATGTGAATGCAATGGGACTCAAGCATGTAATTAAAATTTAACCTTTACTTCAGGTTCTATTCAACAGAAATGGACTTATGCATATGTTTAAATGGCTTGCTTTTTAAGAGACAATTTATTGAGCTGAAATAAGAATTGAGAAGAGATGAAGACATCACTGGGATTTGGATTCATTCAGGATTAGAGAGGAGAGAAATGTTACTATGGAATTATAAAAGACAGAGACTTATTTTAGAAGACAAAAAGCATTTTTTATTAAATGCTTCATTCACTGATACTCTATAGCTCCCTGGTTAGGACAGTTTGATTTTCTCTCACCATTTTTCAGTGATGTCCAGTGATAAGACAAGGGGCAATGGGTGCAAACTGGAACATAGGAGGTTCCATGTAAACATCAGAAAAAAACTTCTTTACTATGAGGGTGACAGAGCACTGGGACAGACTGCCCAGAGAGGTTGTGGAGTCTCCTTCACTGGAGACATTCAAAACCCGCCTGAACATGTTCCTGTGTGATGTGCTCTGGGTGATCCTGCTCTGTCAGGGGGGTTAGACTAGATGATCTTTTGAGGTGCCTTCAAACCCCTAAGATTCTGTGGTTCTGTGATTTTTACATATATGTAAAAGTTATATGTACATCCATCACCATTTGCAGAAGGTTACAGAATTATAGAATCACAGAATCTGCACAGTTGGAAAAGACCTCTAAGATCACCAAATCCAACCATTCACCCAGGGTGGCGAGGGGGGGAACAACAGAACCCACCTGAGCAAACAACAACAACAAAAAAGCTGCACAACCACACACGGCACAAAATAAACAACACCACACAACCCACAAAAACCCCACCATGCCCATTACAGCATTCCCTGAAGTGCCACATCTACACATTTCTTTAATACATCCAGGGATGGTGACTCCACCACCTCCCCGGGCAGCCCATTCCAGTGCCTGACCACTCTTTCAGTAAATAAATTCTTCCTAATATCTAGTCTAAACCTCCCCTGGCACAGCTACAGGCCATTTCCTCTAGTCCTGTCATTATCCACTTGGGAGAAGAGGTCAATGCCTGCCTCACTACAATGCCAACTCCTGGGCTAACTCACTTGCCTGCCCCAGGGAATGTGGGAAAGCTGCACAAAACCACCTCTTGCAGCCCTCATCACTCACAAGTAAGCTGACAGTTCACTACCTGAACGCTTATGAGCATGTGATTTTTAAAGTGGGCCGTTTGCTCTCACTAGAGTAAAGCCTGCCTGCCTGAATGTTTGTGAAAAGCAAACATGTGAAGGACGTGATTGCAGCCGGAGCAAACCCATTTGTAGAAGTAAGAAAATACTCATGGACGTTCTATGTGTGTGTGTTAATGTTCACACAGTTGCTCTTTTAATGGCTTCACTGGTTGACAATGGGAAGGAGTGCATCCATGCTCATCCCAAGAAAATACTCACATCTGCCAGCTTCCCTCATCTGTCAGTGTGCCCGCGCACAGGGCAGGAGCAGGAGTGAATCAGAAGGACTGTGCAAGACTGACAATAGAGCTTGCATCAAAGGTAGTATTCCTCTGCCTTTCTGAAATGCAGACATTTCACAAGCCTTTCTCCCTGAAGGAATTAGGATTAGACTTCAAAGCTGCAGAACAAAACGGAGTCATACAGGCACACAATTATTGGCCTAAGTCCATGGACAATGATACCAAGGGGTTTAATGTTCATGAGACCTTTTCAGACTATTGTAGTATCCTCTCTGCTCTCAGAGTCCTCCTCCCAGAGAAAGCCTCTGACCGTGGCCGCTGTATTAGCTGGTCTGACAGCATCATGTGTCCCCTGCCTCACCGGTGGTATCGTGTTCCCACTAGAAAGATTCAGTATACATCTTTCATGTTTCTTAATAAAGGAAAGGATTACAAGGTACGAAGAGTATCAGGCACAACCCCACCAGTCCCTCTTTCATCCTAATTCTCTTCTCCCAAGCCCCTCATTACATCAACTCTGAACTAATTTCTCTTAGGTAAATAGCACATATATATTATAAAAGGAATCAACCTGTCTTCAACTTGCTACATTTTTTTTTCCTTTCACATTCTTCAGAAACAGAAGTGGAAAAAAAAAAAAAAGTACATAACAGCAAATGTTCTCTCACTATTTTTTTTTTTTTTTTTTTTAAACTGTTTTTATCTTATATAAACAGTGGTGATGGAATTATAAACACCATTATTCCACCTCCATGTTAATACTCTTATTATCTTGCATAAACAGAAGTGAACGAGTATGTACATGACACCAATCAATCCTCATAAAAAAAAAAAAAAAGGAGAGAGAAGTTTTTATCTTTTATAAACAGCAGAGGAAGAACTTAATGAATTAAAAATGTAGTTTCCCTGTTTATATTATTATGATCTGAAAGTAGAAACCAAATGGATGTATATTCAATATCGTGCAAGCAGTCAGTTATGAAACACATTCTTTCTGCTGACTTCCAGAGTAAATGCAGTATTAGTGAAATCTGATGGTCCAGGAGATCTGAAAACTGATGGCCTGAATTCAACCACAGAGCAGGCAGGTCATGGGCTGTGCTGTCTTCTCCTATGATCCTTTTGCCCAAGTTCTTCAGGCCCTTTCTTGAAGGGCCACCCAAGATAAAATAGGACAGCTCAATCTCTGTGGTAAACCGCTAGTACTTGGTCTGTCTGTTGAGATTGCCAGATATAGGGGGCCAATTAATACAGATGGATTTTGTGTAATGTGGACACCTGCCACTAGAAACTGGGCTCAGACCCCTAAGTCATTTCACAGAGGCCACCCAACAGCTGTTTGACAGTAATGACTTTGGGGCATGAATGACCTAGGTCAGATATAAACGTGTAATTTCAAGCTGATAGGCTCCATATGTCAGTACTAATCCCCATAACCACCCACGCCTTCTGCTTTCTTATTTTTGCATGTGTTTATTTCTGGCTCATCTTCTAAAGCCCATCTCCGAGCCTGAAAGATTTTTCCCTCTGCCTGATATGTTAGTCTTAACCAGGATGAAGAGTAGTTTCAATTTATTTTGCCCTCCACCATACTCTCCTATGGTGGATCACCATTGCTTTAGTCATGCAGTCTGCCTCTTCCTCATCCTGAAGTCAGTCATGGCAACTGAGTTTCCCACAAAGAACACGCAGAGGAGATTTTTTTCAGAGTCTGCCCCTTTTCAAAAATGGGGCTGCATCAGGTTGAGGATGCTCCTCTGCTGTTATCCTTTGCAAAAGCAACATGAGTTTTGTTTCAGCTAGTCTGGGTATGAACAGAAGCTGTAGTCTCCAATGTAGCTGGGTGCAACTGGCAGCCCAGGTGATCTTGCATTTCTTTTAAAAAATGTTTTTTTCTGAGGTCCTGGCCTGAAAACAGCTGCCTGAGGGGTGCAGGTGTTCCTGCTTTCCCACTCCCCACAAAGTCGGGACCTTTGTTGATGAAGAGAGTATCAATCGAAAAATTAGGACCCAGTTCCACTGTACAGATTTTAATAGGATGGATGGCCTGAACCACCTGCTAAAAGACAAAAATCTAGTAAGAGTTATTTTATCTCCTAAGGGGATCACAAAGGAAAAGCTCTGTAATAAAATTCAGAGGAATTAGGGAATCAGGGAATGCAGAGTATCTCTTTTTAAGGACTACAAGAAAGAGTTTTCCTTGGCATCAGTCTGCTTCTCTGCATCTCAGGCTATGCAAAAATGTCCTTAAAATAATAATTACACAGATGCACTGATCATGAATATAGAAACAGTGTTGTCCCCCCTTGTTTCACTCCTTTATCCTCTTTAATATTTATTATTACATTTATTTTTAATACATTTATTTTTAATATTTGTAAATATTCCGAGCTCAAATCAGTGAACCTTTTGCTTGCTGTCAGAGAAGTGCCCTGAGATGCAAAGTTCTGACCAGTAGGATCTATGTCTGCATTTTCCCTCTTCACAGGGATGCTTAAGTCTAAATTTTGCAGCATAAGGCACCTCTATCTAAAAAGGCTTCTTAAAGCACCAAATTAAACACACAAGGGAGAAGTTAGGCCTTTCATAGGAGGGTAGCCAAATATAGAAGGAAAAAAACATATTTCACCATTTGTTTTGAAAACACCAAAAATGATTAAAACACATTATAAACGAAACTAAACTAAAAAAAATCCAGTCTTAACATATGAACAAATTCCCTGCCAGGTTCCATTTTTAAATCAAAGCCGTTTTAAGCTCATATGTTGAAAAAGAGTCTTAAACTAACAAACTTATGTAATGGATTTTTAAAAACTGCACAGACGTGCTTAGCTGCAATTGCCAAATCTGTTCAGACTACATGAGGGGAGAGGAGGAGGAAAGGGAAGGATGTACAAAGGTTTGGGATTCATCTTTGCAACTGCCCCCAAGTTGAGACTCCCTTTGAAGTTGGTTCCGACTTTCAAGGAGATGACTCAATCCAATCTAGTTTCCCCTCCTGCACCTTTTCAGCAGACTTCAAAATTTGAGACAAATACAACTAGGTTTCCTTACTATGAACTTTCATATTGATAGTAAAGGGAAAATAAAGGGAAGGAGGAGGGTGAGTGAGAAGAGAGATACAACTATATCCACAAGGATTCTCAAATAAGAAGCAACAAAGGGTAGGGAGCTTTTCGGGTTGGCAGAAAAATATACACTGTAAACTAGGAGAAAAAGGTAAATCCAGTTGCAAGGAAAATGCTGCTAAGCAGCATGAATAGAAAAATGTAAAAGACATATTTGTATGTCTAAGCTGGCTTTTGGGTAGTTCTTTTCCACTTAAGAAGTATCAGGTTTTGCTTTAGCTAAGAGGCTACTATTACATTCTGAGAAAGTAGAAGAAAATATAAATAATAAGAGAAAGGATTACTCAAGTCAGCTGTGTCGCAACTGAAAAGGCAAATCTGCATGTCCCAACCTGTCCAGGCAAAGACTCCCTGCTCCTCTTCAAGCACTACCTGTCTTCTTCCCTCTTGAAAAGCATCCTGATACTCTAACTCCACACAGTGACATCCTCATGACTTCCTATTACCTTTCCTCTGTGAAGTACTAGAACATGTGAGACCTGCCTCATATCTGTCCCTTTGAAATTCTCCACCAGCCAAGTAGAACACCCTCTAAGCTACTAAGGTGCACCTGCTCCTCTCTTCACGCCAAATTTTGGGTGGCCAGGAAGGTTTGCTCACTCTCTCTCAGATTGCCCAAATAATCTTCTAAGTCTTCCTAAGAGCCAATCATGTTCCTTCATCTGACATCTGCCAAGGTCAACTAAGGGCCGCTTTCCTTGCCCTCCAACAGGTTCCTGAATCAAGTTTTGTTCCTTTAGGATTTCAGCATTAGCAATAACAACAACATTAGTTCTGCATCTGGTGACTGCATGGCCTTTCTTCCCTGGCACGTTTCTGCATTTGCTTCCTGGTGTTCAGAAAAGATTGTGTCTGGATACAGGTTTAAATAGCTCTTCAAAGCCCATAGCTGGTGGGCTGGTTCAGGGGCAGCCTTTCCCTGTACTAATCTGGCAGGAAT
>NW_009953386.1:3108357-3158451 GCF_000747805.2 Chaetura pelagica | reverse complement strand
GAATGCTGTGAAGACCAAAGGGTAAAAGAGTTATAATTGCTAAGTATCATAATTATAAGAAGGCAAAGAGAGTTCTGCTACTTTTTTAACATAAAAAATGTGTGCAAGTTCAACAATGCTCCTCTGTCAAATTTACACAAAAAAATAATCTCAGTTTATAATAATGAACAATGACTTAACTGGAAAATAAATCACAGTCAGGAGGCAGGTCCCAGGACTGTGCAGTCAGTAGAAGACATAAAATCCTTCATGATATAAGAAAAGTTACAATAAGGCCACAATAAACTATCCAGGTTTGGTGGTCTAAATCACTCTCTCTGTTAACTCCTGTACAACTCAGACATCTACAGATGTTTCTTCCAGTCTCACTTCTGCAACCAAAAGGCCTTGGAGACACAGTTGGTGATGCATGCTCTACCCCACTGTCTTTGGTGAAGCAGCAAGTGTGTAAACTAGGGAGAATTGAGCTGTTTGGGACGAGGGAGTTCAGAAATAACTTCAGGAATGTCTCATTACAATCGGATTTACAGACTTTATACAGGCACATGCTGCACTATGCTCTACAGTCCTTGCTTAGATGAAGGTTCCTGCACATGAGGAGCTGGATTTCTGTGTTCCATGGCACTGCCTCTACCAATGGCACCAAACCACCATCATGCACCATGAGGCACATACCAAGGGCACGATGTTTTCAGCCCTACATCCCTGAAAGAAAAGGTTGGATCAACAGTGGGGAGATCCCAAGTGTAAGTGGCTATCAACTCAGACTGAGGAAGGTCCAATCTGAGTTGAAGTATCCCTTTGTGTCTGAAGCTTTAACCTAGGACCTCCAACGGGAGGAGTTGTACCAGGCCTACAAAAAACCTGTACTTGTGCCTGAGCCTGGCCACTGATCTTGACCGAATCTTTAAAATAGACTGAGAATCTCCAGGGAAGGTGGTAATGAAACAAAATGCTTATGCTAAACTAACCCCTTTTAAGGGTCTTCCCACAGCAGGAAACGTGCTATGGTAAACCATTATTTACATAAGACATGCTATGAACACTATGCGTCAGACCAAGCACATGTATTCAATACCCAAAGAGAACTGGGACATTTAAACTATAGTATACAACTGGTTACAATAATATAAAGAAGGAAGGAGGCTGAAATATTCCTTCATTTGCACCTCCAGTTGAGTAAGACTGTAGAAGCTGTGTAGCTAGAGGCAGAATTTGGTTCAAAAGCTATTAGATGACTGATCCTAGAAGGTTCTAGGGTTCGTGGTTTCTACTTGTTTCCAAGGAAGTTGTAGGTGCTCAGCACTGTATCACAATGGTGTGGAGTCATACATATTCTGAGCTTCTATATTTGAAATTTCAGAAATTATCCTCACCAGTAAAACACAGAATGACACCCACACTTTTGTTTAATTAAAAAAAATTAAAAAATAAACCAAAGGTAGAAGTCCCCCAGCTTCTGTTCACCTTTTATGCATATGCAGAATTATCTTTCTGGGTAGAAGAGCAAGACTGTGATGGGAAAATAATTTCCAGCTAGAACAATGTACACAGAAAAAAATGTAATTTGATCAAGAGAGTGATATCTCTTCCATTCTCAATTCAGTATTTGCTGCCAGATACGGGAAAGCTGTGACTCAAATCTGTAAATGCTTGTGAAAACATGATGGTTTGCAATAGAATACGCAAGCATTTTACTTACAACCACCTCTTTAAACACAAGGACGGAAGGAAGCACAGTCTAGAGGCTAGGGAGGCTTTGCAAAATTATCACAAAATTCTACCAGTCTCAAGGTGAAGAGCTGCTCCACAGCAGTTATTTGGCACCACTGACCTGACAATCCTGTGATAAACAACAGTGGAAAGTGTGAAGCTCTTTTAAGCCCTCCATCAACAACCCACCAAACCCCAATCCTTCCCCCACTTCCCTGCACCCTAGAGAAAGCAGAATTAGTGAGTAGCTAGAACCAATTGCTAAGAAGAGGACCTGAAGGGCAACCTCATTTTTTCATGGGGACTCACAGTGAACCCCAGGGCAAGTAAGTTCACATGAACACTTCTAACCGGTTGGTTGCTTGGTTTTCCACAGGGCTAAAAAAGCATGAAAAGTACAGTAGGAGACTATTAAAATGCATCACCACACTACAGCAACGCCGTGTTCTTTTAATGGGCCCATTCCTTTAACAGATGCTTGAGCAGTGGGCTGCAGCCTGCTATAGCTGAAACCCACAGAAAATGGACATGTGCATTGTTCAGTTTTTGGAAAGTACTCTGAGGCCGTTTTAGAGCTGCAGTCTAAATGTGAGCCCTACCTGATCCCAACCCCCAGAAATAATTAAGAGCCAGTGCCAGCATTTATTCCAAGAGTGATTTACAGTTCTTGTCATTATAAATACAACTGTCCTTTTCTGCCACAGGGAAGGGTGAACTGCCTTACAAAAAAATGCAAGCCAGTCTGATCTTTTACCCAGAACACTGCTGAGTAACTAATCCTTTAGCCATGCCAGTTTGGGAATGAACAACAAAGGCAACAGGCATTTTGTTCTGGGAAGTGTTGCATATTTGGCCCCTGAATCTTCTTAAAACTTTATAAATGCTGATGGAATTACTGAGCTCTTTATTACTAAATAAATACAATGAGCTTTAGAAAAAAAATAGTTTAGACATACAATGTGTTTTGCTAGGCCTGTGACACCAAGCAACAGAATATTGTGTTCAACACAGTCCTTATGTAACTTGTACTTTTGTTTGAAAATACAAATATTCAAGGATCCATTCTGGATATTTAGCTAAACTCATCTTCCTAGTCCTTTAGCTATCAGTACTCAAATGAAAGTTAAATGGACAGAAAACATTAAGATTCTGGAGCTATCTTCAGAAAACTTAGTCCCATGAAAGTCAGCTTTGACTTTGATATCAAGAAGCCAGCAGCATCCTCTGCTTTGATACTCACTCCCTTGTATGATCTATCAATTTTCTGCCTCAGTTTCCCCTTGCCACCACGGAAAAAATTCAGTCGTAAAAGAATCTGCTGGTTTTAAATGATGATATGTAAAAAAAAAATCCACAAAACCAACATACAAAACCCACAACCAAAACCAACATCAAACAGCCCTAGATCCATACAAACCAATTCAAAGAGGGGGGAAGACTCTAATATTCCACCAGCCCTAAGACAGTCAATATCTCAGCAAGACACCAAGAGCCTTAGCATAAAAGCTGTGCCTGTAGTGAGCTTTCTTACATCTTCTGCTCATATTTCTGAAAAGCACAAATCCTTTGGAAAACCAAAACTGGATCAGTATAGAAAAGAAGGGCTCTGAAGGGAGTTTAAAGAAAACTTGCTTGCTGCAACTCTCCCGTTGACCATTGAAGCATGAAGTTTAAACATTTCCAGCCAAGCCTTTAAAAATACATACACTTTGTGGATCTCCTCAGAGCCTTTTGTCTTTTTAAAATCTAAAAGTCAGGTAGATACATCACATTATGTTCAGAACACCGGATCAGCTTTTGTGCTAAGCAGATGGAGCACATATGAAGGACACATCTGACCTCAAATGTAGAGCACAATGAACTGGTATGTCTTAGAATCAGTCCTAGGCATTAGGATGTCAAATGTTGCTGCCACCCCAGCTCTCTACGCACCACTGATACATTGCTGCCTGAAATACTCATGAAGTAGGTTTTGAAATGCTAAGACCCACAGTTCAAGGCTATAAAGCAAATCAGAAATGGGAATGGTTTTCTTTAAAATGTTTGGTAATAAACTGTCATAGTTCAAGGAATGCTTCAGAAGAAGCTCAGGTGTTTGCAGAGTTGGGAGAGAGCAGACACTGCAATTTGTTGGCATTCATGAGTGAAAGTTCTTGGGTTTTCTGCTCACCTGAAGTGCATCCCTTGGTGCCACAGCAGAAATTGCACAACCAGAGAGAACTGGGTTTCCCTCCCACCATCTCCCCTAGATTCTGGACTTATTTTCTTTACTGTCTTAGGTACTTATGCAGTCCACACCAAGCACTTCCCATTTTTGCAACAATTATCTTTATACTACCCTTTATAAACTAGAGAGGTGTACCTACAGGAAGGAAGTGGTGCACAGAAAACCTAACGCTAAGATCTAAAATGGTATCTTGATTCCGATTTCCTAGTAAATCAAAACCAACTTTATCATTCACTTCACCTGCTAAAGAACAGTGGGAGCTCAATTACCTGAGCATCATGAAAAAAACACTAGTAAGTATTTGGCCAGTCAAAAGGTCAGATAATGTAGGCATTTTTCATTGGAACAAATAGACTATAAAGGACACAACCCAACATGAGATAAATCGAAATTATTCTGTATCCTATGTCAAAATAAAATTTGCTGAATTTAAAGCTGTAAGTGAGGCTTTGACTCTAACCTGGCTATTCTGAAGTGCAAGTACAGGTCTTGGTGTCATTTCCACTACCACTTTCTTATTTCCTTCTTTCTGTACTGGAACATATAATGAAACTGAGTATCATCTGAGTGAATGCAACTAGGACTACTTGAGATTTTTCCAATAGAACATATGGCCACTGGAAGATGCCGATTCATCAAGAGAGAAACACCGAAAATACAACAATTTCAATGAAATTTTATTTAGGAAAAAAGGGAATGATCTTGTACAATCAAGTCAATATTTCATCTCAAAATTGCACCTTCTACAGGGCTTTTTATGCAGATGGAATCGCACAGTAGAAATTAAAAATAAAAGTCGAAGTCAGAACAAATGCAGTGAGTTTTTAATGGACTATCAATTAATTTTTTTGGAGCAAAATTGGGGCACTTATGCCAGAAAAAACCAAAAACCCACCACACAGCAACAATCTCCCTCCCCAAACCAACTCACTGAATCCTACAGCTGTCTGAAAATCTGAGAACTAATTCTCTCCTAGTTCTGTGCACATCCTAAAATAAAGAAAAATCAGTTTGGCTTTGTTATGCAAATGAGAGTGGAACACACGGAGATAGGTCTGTTTTTCCTAAATGCCACTGAGATACAATGTTTCAGGACCATCTGGGGAGTGGCAAGAAGGGGAAATAAGGGAATAAATAGCATGGCTTAGTGATTTGTGTATACAGGATCTTCTGGCTAAATCCTACACATGTAGACTTAGTAATATCAGTGGAGTCTCCTGGAGTCCAGGGGCTACAATAATTTCTGCAGTGGCATCAGTATGTTTGTGGGCTGGGACAAGGTCCCTTGCAGAAGGTAATTTAATGGGTGAGGTCACATACTCCCTCTGAATTTTTGCCTGGCTCTACAAGACTGCATCTGGAAAAAAGCCTCTCCTGGACTACACAGTCAAAGGATGAGAATGGCCCTCCTGACACTGATTTCAGCATGGCCCAGACTCCATAGTGCTGCTGCAGATCTGATGGGTCTGTCTTTAACAAAGCACCACTACTGAGCCTATGCCTATTTATGCAGAGATGGGACAAGCATTAAGGTATTTCAAAACATGGAGGCATGGCAAATTCCACACAGAAATATAACCTGAGGTTAAACCCCCCTAACCAACTCTCAAATCTCTTTCCTGATATGTTAAGCCTCAAGCCCTGTCTTTGTCTAAGCAGCATGGTTCTTGAAGAAGCAGCATTACATTTTGCTCTGACTCCATGGGGGAAAGAACCATAGTTCCCATAGCAATCAGAAAATAAAAGACATACGAGGACATAGTTCAGGCATGAGACAACCTTACCCTAATTGCCGATTACTAAAGTACCATAATGTGCTAGAGAAGAAAGGATTCCTGAGAACATCAGGACAGGACATTAGCAGATTAATATTAATCTCTAGAGTTCCAGATTCATTTCCTGTCCATGCTAATGTCCTCTTGATTACTGCAGAAAACAATCACACAAAAAGTTCAATTACAAACAGAAGATACTTAAAATATTAACTATTTTTGGAGCTTTCAACCAAATATGTATAATTAAACAAAAAGCTAGGCTAATGCAATGTTAAAGTTGACATTTTAATTGTGCAAAGGTCATGGAGTTGAGCATCAAAGTTCATCAGTACATTTAATCGTACTAGGCCAAAGTCTGCTCTGAGTTACGCTCGCATAAACATAGAACATCTTTATTTTATTAAGTAGAATTATTTCAGTGTCATGCTACCTTGGTGTGCATAAACACTAGAACTGCCTCACAATGTATGCAATATAAAAGCTACACAATACAAAATACTACACTTGTACTAAAAAGCACATTGTAGACACGAGATGAAGTATAGTTGAATTTAATTACATAGTTTAGGAAGAAGATAAATGGAAAAAAAAAATATTGCAGGAGACTTCATAATTTGTCAAATCATTTCACATTGTCCAGGACAGCATGATGAAAAACTGTTCCCATGCTGGAAGACAACAGAAGTATATTCATTGTACTTCTGCAGAAGTAATAAATATCTGGATCTTCAGACTGAGTTAGCATCACTACACAACTAAGGACCTATATTCAAAAGATGGCCTAATTTTATCTATCTAACCTTGCTCTGTGTAGTCAGACTTGCATATGCACTCTGTTAACTATCCACTGCAACAACAAGGGATTGAGCTGTTGCTTTCCTGCAAAGAACAAGACGCTGAACCCCAAAAGCTTTTGCAACCATAAACAGTCCTGTTTGTGAGCTAAGTGTAGTACAAGTGTGCTTGCCTGCACAAAATTGCATGTGAACAAATCTCACTTGAAGCCTGTCTAAAAATCAGATATAAAATGTCCTCATTCTCTTTTAAGACAACATAATTTAAAACAGGAGAAAACAGAATAATAATGCACTTTATTGGAATAAGTAGGTCATCAAAAAATAAATGCGTCTATGTTTATTGGAATGTCTAGTCCTCATAAATGGCTTAATGGATTTTTTTGAAACTTACTGAGGCATTATTCACCTCTGAGCTTAGAACAAGCTTCAGAAATTTCAGCCAAAAAGGTAATTGCTTCAGAAAGTTATAAACCACCAAAGATAGGGAGTTTGCAATAAAAGCGCTGTCTCAAACACAACTACAATAAATACAGCTAATGAATAAATGCGGTCTGGCAAGAACAAATAAAATTGGAAAAGTCTGATGTGGCCTGCACAAAATGCAGGAAGGCAACTGAGTGAGTAAATGTCAAATGAAGGATTATCCTGCCTTCTGAAGAATTCATCTCAGCACAAGATTCAGTTAAGGACTTCAGGATCCAAAAGCAGAATAGCTACGCTTTGCAGGGAAGGAAAACCTCTCCTCCATTATTGTATCTGATGCCTGCAAGCAACAACGATGCATCAAAGATTACATATTACTACAATCACCTGCACAGGTAATCTCTAACTGAAATGCTGGCAAGACCCTACCTTTCTCTTCCACAACATCCTGTGCTTAACCTGTAGCAGTCTACACATTGTAACATTCAGATACCATCCTTCCAGTGGCAACCCTATAACTTAAATTCTGTCTGAGTTGTCTTGGGATATATTTCTCTATCTGCGGTATCATCATCTGTACAATTCAAACCTTTATGCTCTAGAACCTACAGACACCAAAAAGAATATTTTATAGCATAGCAAACGGAAACACAAGGAAGGCTATAATTATTTGGCTTGGGTACAAAAGTAAACCATTTTTGGAGGGTGTACTTTGGCTGTAAGATGCTCAGAAAAAACTGTAGATAATGAGGACTGCCCACCAATCTCCACTAGACACAGGCAGACACTGCTTTCAAAGAACATTATCAATCTTATGACACAGTCACAAGTCCTTGTTTATATGCATGGAGACACAGTTTCAAAAATCCTTTAAAAAGGGTAGAATTATTTTCAATTGGATTCAAATTGCCACTGTAAATAACCAGAAGGTGAATATTCTCTAGTGCCATCTAGATACCAGTAAAATATTCCTCTAACAATCGTTCCTGAAAAATATAGCACAGAAATCCTGTGAGAAAAGCTAGTCTTGCATCATTTTGGATCAAGATATGTAGACAGAAAACTACAAAAAAACCTTCAAAACGACCACTGATTCTGCCTTGAAACCCAGCCACATCCATTCTTCAGTGTGACCTTTTTGGTTCAGCTGTGAAACGTGATACTTCAATTAAAATGTCATTCTCCACATCCTAAGGCATCGTTTGAGGAGGATTTGGCAACTGAGGCATGTTGTTCATTCCTCAACTGCCTGGATATTATAAATGTCTCCACCAAAATAAACTAACAAAATCAAACAAATTCCGAATTGCGACAAACTATAACAAGTTAAGTCATTTCTGAAATTGTAAGTGAAAATTCCATTTCACAGCTGGTATTTATGCTTTCCAGGTACTGAGGTCAAGGGAAGAACTGAATGAGGAAAAGATGGAGTCCTTGGAGTCCTTCTATCATCTCAGTCTTAGCAACATAGATGCTATTTAGGACACTGGACTATCATTTCTTTATACAAGTTCTGCTGAACTTCATACAGCGCAAAAAAGGAAAGAAAGCAAACAAGAAAGTAATCCACAATCACCCTAACAAGTGTTGTGATTGCAAAGAGTGCCATAGTTATTAAAACATTAAACCAATAAAGCTCTAGTTCAATCAAGGTCCAGCTCAAATCCTACTTCTGAGCAACCTTCTGCAGGCATTTTACTAGCTAAAATCCCACCAAATTCTCCTCTTGTCAATCATTTTGCCATGTGCTTTGTATAGAAAACCACCTTCATCTCTCTTTGAAAAACATTTATTAGGAGTTGCCAGAGATCTGGACTAATTGTGTCAAATGAAGTCTAGGAAGATATTATTCAATGCTTGTGTTGTCATCACACTTTTTGAATTAAAAGGTTCCCAAAACCTTTTTCTTGCTATTTTTAGGGGTGCTGAATTGCCCTTAATCTGAGTCAAGGCACACTGAACTTGGTGGCAATTTCTCTATCAGCTCCAATAGGTTTTTATGTGGTCCTTCTGGATAATATAATTAAGTAAAAAAATACTTATTAAAACATGTTATTGCAACTATTATCTATTTCTTATAGCATGCTTTCTAAAGCATTTCCAAACCACTTCCCAAGTTATAAAATCTCCCAGATTCCTATAAAATGTCAATTGTGTTGAATTCCTCCTTGTGTAGCTGCAAGGAGTTCCATTGCTATTTGTCATAGCTGCTTTGCTAGAAATTCTCTGTACTTTTTTGCTCCATTCACTAGACTAAGGGTATCTATGGCTTAGCAATTTGTAGATTCAGGTTTGTCTCACATTTTTCTTTAGATGTTTGACAATTAAAAAACCACAAAGAATAAGACCTGTAACAAGCAGTGACATTTCCATTTAATTTGGTTTAAAAACCTGTGTGTGAAATTTTAGAATATCAACACCCCTATAAAATACTTAGCCACACACAGGGTTAAAGCTCTTACTTAAAAGAATTATTGTAAACAAAGGGCTAGATATTTTGCAAGTATAACTTAGCATGTTTCAACTAAGATCTAAATAATCATATTGATTTTACAACCTCTAAAAACGTGGCCAGACATTCTTTTGGCTAGTCAATATGCTACTTCAACAGCTTGGTATTTCAGAATTTCCTTCTTGCTTGCTACTTAGAGCCATCTTTTCTCTATCATGTCTCTAAATGTACCATTTGGAAGCACATAATAGTCAAAACATAACATAAATGAAAGTTTTTCTTTCTGCCTGGACTGGTGACGTAGGTATCTTCTTCTGAGAGGCTGTTTATCAAGCCAAACTGTGCTTCCTCTTGAATGGCTGAAGCTCACATTGCAGATGATTTGTCTGCTCACTGTTTCAGTGTGAACGTGAAGCCCACCAAGCCTGCCATCCCTCAAATCCATCTCCTCCCTGCTCAACAAACATAGCACAATGACAAAATTTGTGGTGTCATGCCTTTCAATGCAGTGATCATTGCACAAATTTTCTCTATCTATTTTCAGCTGAAATATCCTATTTTTCTAGCTCCCTCTTCTTTACACCCTCTTCTCATACTTACGTATTTCTCAATAGTTTGAAGGAAGTACACCGGGGCCATATCACACCCTCACACATTTCATACAGGTGAAGGCTAGAGGGTACTCCCAGCTCCACTGGTGGGTGCACTGGCAAGCCCTGGAGATGGCAACGAAGATCTTTAGAGAAATTGTTATAATCCAACATAACAGCAGGCAGAGACCAGAATTTTAAAAGGCATCCAGTGCCAAAGGAACGACCCTAACCTGCTAATGTGCTCTTGAAAATACCTTCAGGCAATCGGTGACATATTTAAACACCTAAATGCTTTTGATAATCTGGCATTCAACAAATAGATCCCTCCACTGCAGTCTTTGTAAATGGGAAAAGTGACAACAGCATGTACGTGTAGTGAAATGCAACAAATAAAAACCTGCTATAAGGCTGACATTCACCTTTCATCCTGAATATTGAGGTACAATCCAGAGAGGCTACACAGTTTACCACTCAGCAATACACTATCTGGTTCTAGGTAACTCATCATCCCCCTGTGTGACAGGAATAACAGCAACCTATTGTGCTTCTGTACAACGTGAGGGTGACTGTGAAACTCCAGACATTATTTGCCCCAGGCAAAATCTGCATTCACTCCAAGGGTTCAGACAGTATTGTTCATTTACTTTATTGAAGCATTTGTTCCAGTTTCAAAATATAGCAAATCTGAGAATTATGAAACATGCCTAGTCAGTCAGATGTCTGGGTACAACCAACAATTGGGTTGGCACACCATTTTGAAGCCCTATTTTATGGTAAAAAATCACTGATCAGGAAATTGTTTCTTTTAGCAAATAATATTTGCAACTCAAAGGATCTAAGTAGGTTCTCCACTTAAAAAAAAACTAAAAAAACCAACAACAAACAACAAAGCCTAAAATCAACAATTAGGTCTGATAAGCAAATGGTTAAACTAGTTAGAAAGCAGGGTTGCTCCACACTCTAATTTGATTTCACTTTTGAAAGTATCAGCACAAACTATTCTCTTACAGGGAGCTAAATATCAGATATTCCTGAAGCATTAGGAGAGTGAAGTAAGGGTTCAGGTCCCGTGAACCTCTTTATTTATTTGACTGGAAGCAGGTAAAACACTGTCATTTGCACTTGCTCAGCTCTAAAATCCCGGGTACATCATGCCCACTGGCATTTCATGACTCCTGAGGGGATGACTGTCTGTTGCAGAGCAATGCCAGCCTCCCCCTATCCCCCCAATTCCTGCTGGCACCCTGAGGCAAGCATCTGGGAGTGTATGCTGCCCCTCTCTGAAGCAGGTGCAAAGAATGGTAGTCAGTGTGTTCGCTCCCCATGAGCCTGCTGCAGGCAGACAGAAAAGCCTGGAAATCCCTCCAGTAACCCTCCCAGGGGAGAATGAGAATTTAGCCAAGTGCACTTAAGACCAAGATTGTTGCAGAACAGAGACACATACACTTGTTAAAATCCGTCTGTAACACTCCCTCCCACCCTCCCCTTACTGTGGACCGATCTGGATTTCTAAAGAGTATAATTATGTCTTGTACAATGATTATGAGCTTTGGGAGCTCTCAGAGAAAATTTCCTCACTGCACATGTGGCCATTGGCTGACATATCAAACACATATCACTCCATTTGTTATTTATTTCTTTCTTACTCTACATTTTGCTGGGAGAGAGGCCAAAGAGGAAGGATAGACACCCAAGCCCAGGGACAGTTTCTGCACTATGTTGGTGTGTCCTGAAGGCCAAAAAGCTGTAAGAATGACTTTTGTTTACTGATGCTACCATTCCTCTGCCTGCCTTCCTACTGCCAACAGCTGGATGTCTCATCTATCTGTACATCACCAACAGACCCTTTACCAAGAATGCATTGACACATTCTTGATTTGCCCCTCTTGTTTTATGTTTTCCCTTAAAAGACATACAAAAGAGATTTTGCCTTCCCCAAAGCAGATGCTCAGAATTCACTGTGTGCCCACACAGCGACATTAGTTTACAATCATTGTCAAGCTACCTGGAAGCTTTTGGAAAAAAAAAACGCTGACTGATAAAATGCTAACAGTAAAAATTGCTGTAATACACTATCCCTGTTTTTAAATGGATCACTCTTGGGCTGGATATCAACTTTGTCAATGGGATATGTCTTTGTACTGAGTACAATTAATATTTTCATAGAATCATAGAATGCCAAGTTGGAAGGGACCTCAAGGAAGGTTTTTAATGAAAAAAATCTTTCCTGAATGAGACGACACATTGTCCACTCATATGAAAATGGCACTACTATATATCACAGATTATACTGCCAGTTGAGAAGAAAATAAACTATTTAACCTGCATGCTGTGAAAATTTCAAGGCACCTGCACTTGGTAAAATGGAAGGTAGTAGGTCAGCTTATATGCCTGAGTATAATGGACATAATCCTTTTTGCCACCCCAGTCACCACCTTTTCCATTTCCAAAGGGCCTCCAAAGATGAAAATGAACTAGACAATCATTCTGCAAGGCAAACTGATTCTGATTCTTCCAGTCACTTTGTAATTCACTGCAGATGGTGAGCCTGAGATGTTTACTGGCTGGCAGGTAATGAGCCTCGTTGCAGATAATAGTGATGGACAGGCAATCTTGCCTGCTGACATGAAGTCAACTCAACATGGGCACATGGCATTCATCCATGACTTCATGTAAAAGGATAGCTGTGACAAAGTACACAGGCTATAAACTACCCTCCTCTGTTAATGTCAGCATGCAGCTACACTTAAGACGTTCCAGTTCACATTTATGTAGCATAGAATTGATCCTGATTTTCCATGAAAGTAGAAGAATCTGATTTGTGACCTCATGTTTTCTCTTCTGTGAGAAGAAACTAGATTTGTTTAAACTTCTAGATCTTCCCTCTTCCCAGGTAACGCCATTCATCATAGCTGTCAGTGCTTCTTTAAAAGAGAAATGCCCCTCAGGCATACTATAAAACTCTGTGGAAGCAGCATGTACACCTTTGCTAAAAGAAGAATTAGCTCCTTTTTTTTTTTTTTCACTGGACTTGTATACACATTGTGAAAGGCCAACATACACTGAATTATAAGTCAGTATTTCCATTTCCATCCCCACCCCCATATAAAGGAACTCATATTAAGAGACGTACACACTGTCCTGATTTTATTTATCTCAGACATAAGGGTAGTGGATTTGGACAAGCTCAGCCATTTGATGAGATATACTTAAGCAGCTGGTTCCAAGGGAAAATCAGAGTAATTCAGAAATGCAACAGAAGATAACAGAAAAGCCCTAACTCCATTTCTACTCTCCTCATAGCTTCATAAAGCAAAAATAAAAAATCATACACTCAATCAAATATCACTGATGTATTTTATTTCACCAGAATATATTGCTCTTGAAGAAAGGAGGTGTGGCTAAAATTATTAAAATGTGCATTTAAATAATGCATTTGTTCATATATGCATATGTAAATATACACACATTTAAACGTGGATATTGCTGTTTCACTGATAGACAACATTTGGTCTTAGTTTTCCTCTTCTGAATCAAATATTCTTTCCCTCCTTCCCTGGTGAAATCTGATCATTTGTACCGAACCCAGGTTCAAGACTCGATAAACGATCCCAGTGCTATGAAAGTTTCATCCAAAACCTGTCTCTTCATAGATTCACTCCAGATATTCTTTCTACTTTAAAGACTCATGTGATCATCACTTTGATCGTCTCTCCCTCAGCTCTATTAGGGGCACCATCTCTTCAGGGCTTGCAGCTTATAAAAAGACCACCATATTTTGATATGCCTTTGATGTTGTCTTCCAAAGTATCTTTGATTTTTAAGTTCTGTTCAACTCTTTCACCATTAACCTTGATTTCACTTAGGAATTAATAGATCTGTAGTTTTCCTGGAAGCCTAATTTAGAAATTCTGCTTCCTCTGCCATTGTTTTTTCCCTCTTAGCTGGAAATACAGTTAAACTATGAAAAACTGATCAGTGTTTGCTAAAAAAATGAAACTAATACCTTTCTTGAGTTTTGAATTGTGCTTACTGAACAACTCCCTTACTGAATCATTAAACTTCCAGCAAATGAACTGGTTCTGCAGGGTAATAATGAACCACACAGACCTTTCACAAGGCCACTGGTGACTGAGAGCTGCTACTAATGGATGCCTCCTCAGTATGACTGTAGTCTCAGTCCAGTGCTTGGAGTCCTGCTTTTTAAAAAACCCTGCAAAGAGGCTGAAGCTGAAAAGAGTCAAAAGAACTATATTGTTTGAAGTAAACTAAACGTAGAGCAGTAAAACACTTAGTCAAGAGGAGAAACTGGCATTGTTTTTCAAGTCTCTTTAGTAGGCATTTTCAATCTTTAGCTTATGATATCTGAGATTTATTTCCCCTCCTCAGGCACCACTAAGCGTAACTGAAGATTCATCTTCACTGGTATAAACAGACAGATGAAGGCTAAAACCAGGTCAGCCATATACACGCACGCACACCCCACAGGATTTATTTATACACCCTAATTATATTCAGGTGACATTCAGATACATTTCAGGTTCTTGAAAAAAAAACCCAAACAACTCCATCTATGGAAGCTGTACCTCAGTGTGTCTTTCCTTTACTTAAAACTATCCTACTTTTTCCCTGGGACACTATTTATTTCCTATTCTTGAGACAAACAACTTAGAAGACCTTATCCCCTCTCCTCACTTAAATAAAACTGGTACTAATGGAGATGAACACACTTAGTCCTTGCACCAACTGGCATGTGCATGCCCATCCTCTTCAGTATCTCCATAGGGCCACCACTGCAGCCTGCTGCCTTTGCTAAGGCATTGCCAGCCCATTTCAAGGGCTCCTTCCCAAGAGCACTCATAATGATACCACAATTACCATTCTGGGCTAACATTCTAACTCCTGACCCTTGTGACACCTGGAGATTCTGATAAGACACCACAACGAGAGGATCCAAGTTCAGCTCATCAGATACATGCCCTTTCCACTGATCCTTCCTATCACTCACTGCACTCGCAATCTAAAACATCTTTGGCAGAGAAGCACAGGCTGGGTGATACATGACCTGTTCACAGCACTTCTCACCCTCCACCACTTCAGTGCACAAACGCTGTAGCTTTAGAGTCCCACCCAAGGCCCTCTGCACAGCCCCATGGCCAGGCACTGTTCCTCATCAAGCCTTTCCCAGAATCTTAGCCCTGCTGGAAAGCATTCAGCATTGAGAGGACCCGTCTTTATGCTGATAACACTAAAATATAAAATAATGCCAACAGCTGGTGCTACAAATGGCTTTTAAAAACGATGTTCATTCACTAAAATTCCTCTTGCTACTTTTGACATGAAACACGCAGTCTCTAATTATTCTGATCAAGACGGTGAAATACAAAAACAAACTTTAATTGTGTTTAACAGATATTTAATCAGGACTCACTGAACTACAGATTAAAGCTGAAATTCATAAACCATAATTACCCAATTGTCGCAAGCTTTTTGGTCCACATTCTGCTTCCGTCTGGGCGTCTGGCACTTTGCCCCAAATTTCTTTTAGTGTCTTCTCAGTTTCAATGCTGTTCATGTTTTCCAGCAGAGATTTAGCACAGATTATAAAATATCTGTTCTTGGCAAGTTTATTAGTTGTTTTTTCTTACAAAGATTATATCCCACCTATCCCTATTCTGGGGATGAATGAAGAGGCATACGCCATTGGTTATTTCTTGCCACAAACTACCTTTTCCTCCTACCACGGTCCATGGTACTCACCTATCCTGCTCAGGTTCTGATTCCCTGATCACTGCTGTGCTACCAGAGATCATTCAAATACTGCTTTGAGTCTGCCATCCAACATAACCACCATGAATTATTTCTTCCTTTCTCCGTAGAAGCAGGTGCAATATGTTTTCCCTCTTTGGTACCTAGTTTTTTATGTGCTTGATGACCTGCATTTATACTTAAGAAGATGTGATGAAAGAATTACACTTCCCAGGGGAAGGTGAGAGTAGTGAGGTACATGCTAACCACCAGTTCCTCAGGGAATTAAAACTGCACGGACTCAGACTGGCTCCCAAGAAAATTACACATTGTCCTTTAGCACAGAGACTGATTGTGCCAGAGAAGCATGGCTGTTGACAGTTTTCTGAGGACCTCTATACACTATGTGCAGGTTATGAGGGTACTCTGAAGGCAAGGATTTAACATTTATGGAAATTGGCATTGACACCCAGTATTTTTACAGGGATCTGTACTCCCATGTATGCACAATCCAGTGCTACCTGCTAAACAGAGTTTTCTAAGTCATAGCTATTGTACCCCAGAAGAAAAGGCATGAACCTCCAAGGTGAAAGCATGGCCCAGAACAAAGAGATACACAGGAGAGGTTAGGAAGTGGTAATCCAAGACACTTTGTGAGACCTTCTCTTTCAGCCCACAAAAATATCTAAACTATTGATCAAGTGCTTTTGACACAACCTTCATTTTATTTTCACTGCAGACTTCCATGGTTTGGGGAGCAGCAAGTGGAAGAAATGTTATTCAAAAATGACAGCCAGAAGATAAAACTCGGAATAGAGAAGGTCTGTTCTGCTGTATTAGGGGCGAGTTCTGCACAAAGGCAGTGCTGAACTTGCTGGGAGTGGATGGGAGTTTCGTTAGACCTTGCTTATTTGTGTAAATTATCTTTCCAGAAAAGTGCTCACACGACCTTAAAAATTCAAGATCCCTGTTAGAAGACGAATCCTTGAAAAAAATCCTTCAAAGTCATGACTGCAGAACCTCCCTCACCAAGAATAATTTTCAGGACTTTGTAAGGAAGGGTTATGATGTGGCCTTTCAGACACTGGAGAAGCAGCTTATGGAACTGTAGGTCTAGCAGGTGATCAGCAAAAACACCCTATCAGAGCAGTGAAGCAGGTTGCCATGCTGGTACCAGGTCTGCACAGCCAGTCTGCTCAGTTGTGGGGAAACACACAAATCCTGTCAGCCTTAAGCCCTATTAAATTCAGAGTACAGGACAAGGTTGGTGGTGATATGGCAAAGCTGACATTGCGGAAGCATGGGATTTCAGCTCTCTACTGAAGATACAAAAAAGAGTGAGCTGGATTTAAATATGGCATGGCCTTCCATGCATACCTGCCATTGCTTTTCTCTTACGAGCTGGAGTTTTCTTCAAGATCTCCGAGTCTCAGTGAAGATATATGGAATGCCCTACTGAAGTTCTGAGAGGTATTTGTCCTTTATGATGATTCATAAAGTTCAAACAATTTCCTTGATTATACTGACAAGAAGTATGAGAATAGAAGCTAAACATGTATCTATTTCCTTGGGACTATGTGCAGCTAACATGCAAAACTTACATGCCTTTTCCTGCATCTTTCAGACACCTGTCATAATAAAAAATAATATTTTAAACCTACCTTCCTTCCTTCCTTCCTTCCTTCCTTCCTTCCTTCCTTCCTTCCTTCCTTCCTTCCTTCCTTCCTTCCTTCCTTCCTTCCTTCCTTCCTTCCTTCCTTCCTCATTTTGCCCTACCTCCACTTCCACTTCTTTTGAAGAGCCAGGCAGTTCTTTTCCCACTGATTCAGTCACCTACCTTCCTCATCAGCTCCTTTAGAGCAACTCTTAAACAAGAAGTACGGTATCACCTTAGCAGTAACTACTGCACATACAGAACATTGCTTTTTGGTTTGCTTTTGAAACCTTCTATGAAGCTCTCATGACTTGACTGACTTGAAGGTCTCTTCAAGAACCTGTATCTCGTATTTCACACCAGTCAGACACCAGATTAGGAAAACAGACAGACAAGGAGAAATTAGCTGTTTCTTCCCTCTTCCCTATGTAAGAGAGATCTGATTCTTTTTGTCAGCCACACAGTTTGAAGCCCAGTCACAGTTAGGTATTTGCATCCTATGTAGAAGTCTGAGGAGAACACATGCTACATGATGGTGGATGGCTTGCCATACAAGGCAAACCTGATTTTTCACAAACTGTTTTCTAGCTTGGCACAATTGTTTGTCCAGGGGTTTCAAGCTCTGTATTTAAACAGTGATAAAGAAATTGCTACCCTGTGTTAGTGTCATTCTTCATTCAGACTGTTCCTCTGAAAACAGCCTACAGCCTTTGAGATGCAAAATGTATCGTTTTAATGTAGTCAAGGTCCCTGCTTGCTACATTGCTAAATCTATTTAGCAGATTCTTCTTGGTATAATTTGTCCCCAGACCTGAGGAAGCTCAGTGATTTTAAGTGTTTTAAGCTAATGATAATGGTTAGTGCTGAGAACAGATGTACCTGGCTGTGGTGTGATCTATTCTATTAGGCTGTTAGGAGCTAAGTATTCATATTGACTTACCATTTTATGTCTACTTTCAAGGTGTGATGGCTGCATAGGGTGTAGTCTTGTTTTTTCCCCTGGTACATGATGTACCATCATATCTATGTTTTTTGTTTGATAAATAGTGACAGTCAGCGAGAGAGATGAAGAACATCTGCATGTTTGTTTTCAAGACCTATTGCTGCTGTCCACTGGCAAGATTATGGAAAGCAGTAATGTATACCTGGATTCATACCAGACCATAACCTATGAAATGGTTGCACAGCTTAGATGTGCATGCAGAGAGTCTGGTTACTATGCCAGGTATTGTAGAAATTTAGTATCCCTGGTGTGCAGGCATTGTGTCTGAGTGAATTTGCTATAACTGGTGGCTGCACTGGTAACATGCTATGTGGAAGCTGTTTTACTATTCTTCTCTATCCATAACACAACAGAGTGTAAAACTCTTCAGTCGTATCAATAAATGGTGCTTCACTTTCCTTCAAGCACAACAAAGTGAAATTTCTGCTGAGAATTATTTTCCTGATCATATTGCGGGCTTGGTCTTGCCATTCACAAACATCTGCTATTGCCACCTCCTGAGGACAAGACACGATCTGGGGTCTGCTCTAAAGGAGTTCTTCTATCTTGAGGGATCACCTCAGTCCTCCAGTATGTAAGAGAATTCTTCCCACTTACACAGACTGATGCCCTGCCAGAATTAAGCTCTTGCAGAACAAATGCAACCTTAACTGGTCCATGCTATCACAGTGCTACAGGAGAGAAGCCTACTGAAAGTGAATACAGCCTCCTTAAACAAATCTCATGCATATAACTTCTTCCCTGTGAGAATTCAAAAAGCAGACACAAATGGAAAACCACATGGGGCTCTAGCAGAGACACCATCTCCACCTTGACTAAACAAATGGAACATACAAAGGGAAGATCCCACAAGGTTAAAGTCCAAGACCATTTAAACACTATAGCCATGGACAAGTTGAGAGATAACACTAAATCAAGACAAGACACTAGATCTCAATTGAGATATGTAAATTAATACCCTGATCTGGGAAGATTAACTGAAGGTGTCACAATGCAGCTCTGGGACAGCACATCACCAGTTCAAATTCTGAACCACACTATGAGTGTGGAACTCTGTTCTTGTGCTATAGGGCAGGTGCAGTGATGTGTTGCAATGATAGAAGCAAGAGGTTAAATGGCTAAATTCAGGAGCCTCTTTTTCTCTGATGATTTGGCCAATTTACCTAAAGCAGTGCCTATAAGCTTAATTCTATAGCTTAAGGTCTCTTAATCAAAGAACAACACTAGTATAATAAATTTATTTTTTATTTCAATACAAATAAAATATAATTCAGATGTAACTGATATATATTATCTCCATTCCCTAAATCATGTTCTGGGCATTTTGTCTCTTTGGAAATGGAAACGCATTATTATGAAAACACTACAGGTTAAATACCAAGGACATTACTTCATACAGCAGATAATTTTGCTATGAAAAGGAAGAATACATAAAGATAAATTCTAATCTATTTATGACCTTTGAGTTTCTGCCTATGTATGGATTTCTCTCTTTTTCCTCCTGTTACCCCATTTCCTTCCTAAGTTACTCTACCACACAAGTCAGTTTGCCTTCCATAGCCCCTCAGAACATGGGCTATAAATATCCCTTCCTTTTCCCAAATTCTTCTTTCCCCTTTCAGGATTTTACAGAGATGCAGAGGGAAAAGGGCCCATTATTTGACGTTTAATAGGACTCTCAAAGAGGATACACACAAAGTGCAATTATATTTTCTTCCTGGTACTCAGGAGGGAGAGTGAAGTCTCTTCAACCAGTGCTAGGAGACTGGTCTGTATCTGAAGCTGGGATCTCTGTTTCTACCGTGGGTACAGCCATTTCTGTCTCACATTTTACATTCCAGGTAATAACATTCCTTTTCTAGCCTGATAATAAACTATCCTCATTGGTAACCATGTTGGTAGAATCAGGTACTCCTCAATAAAAACATAATTTGAGTGGCAGTAATCTGGGATCTTATATATTGGATTATTATATTGTACCAGCTATTCTTGGCTCACATTTTTAAGGCATGTTATCATGCAAAATTTCTGTGGCTTTAGTTTTAAATGAAAATCACTGTTGATGGAATTAAGCTCAAGTTCATGATGCAAAATACGAGAAGCTTTAAAAACGCTTCCTTGCCTTACATCACTCTAGTGATCCTACTCATCTCCTATGTATTATGGTTAGGTACTCTTATCTATGTCAACTGGGATGTAAGTCTTTGCAAGAGACAGTCTGGACTCAGCTAATGGTGCTTTTTTAAACTTCAAGTAATAATAGTGACTAGAAATATCATCTGGAAATTGCAAAACTCATGACCATAAACTCCCAGACTAGGCAAGGAGAACAGGAGATGCCAAAACTATTCACGTATTTACACAGATACGGAGAAAATGTGAGAAAACCCCGTCAGTCATTTGGATCATTCTGGCACTGATCATAAGCAGCTGTGAAGGACAGGTTATAAGGCTGGGGAAGGGACACAGCTCATGGCCAGCAGTAGCCACTCAACTTGGCAGTAGCACACCATAGCTCTCCTTCACAGTCACTAAGGTGGTGGCCTTTGTCCGGCCAACATCAGCCTGCTCCACCCCTGCCCCTGCCCACACCCAACAGCACATCCTGCCACATGGGCATGGTGGGACCACCCCGTGGCAAGGGGCAGCACAGGCCATTTTAGGCAGGACAGCTGCTAAGGGAACATGGAGGGGCAGTGGGAGAGGAGCAGGCAAGGAGGTGAGGGGGCTGCCGAATGACAAGAGGCCTCAAGGCAAAATGGAAAGCCAGAGAGAGGCATCCTGCTATGCCTCTTGGCACAGAGTCCCTGCAATGGCCATGGTTTCACCAGCCTAGATGAGGGACAAGCACCAGCTGCAACAAGGGTGACAGAAAAGACATGAGACAGACATGTTTTCTACCCCAAAGTCTCTTATGCGAGAGAGGGCAAATATTTCTGAAGTTTCTTTAAATGTTTTTAGACAGAAGTTCTCATGGGCAGGCAGTGAGGCCAGAACTGCTCTCACACTGACAGAGGCAAGTGGCAAAGCTGGCACTGTGGCCAGCTGCATCCATACTTGGTCATGAACAACAAATAAGTGGCATCTGAGGTTTGCCACGGCTTGAAAGATATCTGAACATCCACCTTTTTCCCTTCTGGGAAGTACTTGTACCAACCACCGTGGCAAATTGTGACTCAGAACTAAACTGAAACAGACTCCAGGGAAGGGTGCAGGGGCCTGGGGAAGATGGTGATACACCCACAGTGTAGGATGGGGAGGATGGTGCTATTCTGTTAAGCAGACAATAATCATTTCTGTAACCAGAAAGGAAATGGGAAGATGGCAAAAACCTATTTTGACATGACACAGAGAGGAAAGCATTCATTAATTTCTAGCAACAGCCTTTTCTTGCAGCATTCTTTACAAACTGACCAGAGGTACCACTTGCAATTTGCTTGTCAAGCCTACAGTTCTGAAGAAAGTTCTCAAGAGGGAGGGGAAAAATCCCTAATTATTAAAAACAACCTCAAGATGTGCCTCCAGGTTTTGGTCGGAATCCAGTACCCACAACAGAAACTTTTCAACAGAAGGCAGCAAGGACTTCTCAGGGAAAAGCTACAGGATCAGGACACATGTTCTCAGTAAAAACTGGCCTTTATTCTCCCAATCTCATTATTCCCAAAAGATACAAAGAAAATACAAGATTGTTGGGATTTCTATAAGAAGATTTGGCAGGTTTTTTATATTTGTTTAGACTGCAAGATATAATTTGAATTTGGGGCTTGCCTCCCTCTCTCTCTTTCACTAAGAAGAAGAATGAGTTATTTGTTCTCTGAATAAGTATTTGTTATTAGTGGATCAGACATGGATAAGGTATATTATTACAACTATGTTTGTTAGGTATGATTTACATTGTTTGCTGCATATCATCTTAGGCTGTCTTTAATTTTGTTATACTTTAGGGGTTTTTTGTTTGGCTTTATGCATTTAGTCACAGTTGGTTGTGTTTTGAACTTTGAAAAAATTAATACAAAGGAAATTAAAAAAAGAAAAAGAAAATATTTTCAAAATGATGTGGAAATCAAATCTATCCCTCAGTAATTTGATTTGTAGGAAATGGAGAGCAAAGCATTACAAAGCATTACAAACAGAATGCCTTGAAGTGCATCATAATTACTTACATGTGCAAATACATTGTCTAGGTTTAGGCATTCAGTTAATAATAGTCATAACAATTCTGTGCTCTTACACAGGGCCCTTCACGAAGGCTTCTCCAAATTTGCGTAAGCAATCATTAACCAATGCTTGGGTACCTGGGAGTACTCTGCTGCTTGTAAGGATGGAAAAATAGGGGCAGAAGCCCCCTGTTTGTCAAGGACAAATTATGATTTGGTGTCAGGGTAGGAAAGAATTGCAGATTATGATTTTCTAGATAGAAGTGGATTAGAGATGCAGCAGCTTGTAGTTGATCCTGCATTTTTACAACTTAATGGCTCAGTAAGAATGTAGAATAAAATGTGCATCCCAGACCTCTTGCTCCACAAAGTTTAAAGGCTGAAAATTTACACATTAGATCCATTGCTGATCTTTGGTAGAACTTTGGTATATACGAAAATATAGCAGTATTTTGTATCAAAGTTCAAAGACTGGCATATTTGCCTTGTTTGGAACTCTTAACTAGTATGAATGTCTCTCATCTAAGGCTGCACAAATGGTTTTCAGATCATGCAACCTTTGTCGAAATCCGGGCCGAATGTTGAAGGAATCTGGAAAAAGGTACCCTAAAAAGTTCAGTTGCTACAGAGAATCCCTGAGGCCAATTTCATGCTTGTAAATTATTCTCCCATTGATCTCTTAGGTTTTAAGCCCATGAAACTCGTAACAAAACTCTGAGCATGTGGTATTACCCAAAAGCTTTTCCACAACACCTGCCAGGGAAGAAAGGCTGGATTTTATACTCTTCTACTGTTTAATTCCATGCCACTTCTTAACTGCACATCTGTGTTGCTCTCTCTCCCCAAGACAAGAGAGGAAGCCATGTTTTCTGCAGTCCAAGCCCTTTTCTCCTTGCTAGACAAAAGCCACACTTAACCTACTAGAATATATGTATTTATGCTTCACTAGATGTCCAAAACCCAAGACTGCCAAATTATTTTTGCTGTTTCATTTAGCCATGCAATAATGCTAATGCTTTAAACCACTGCCTGCTGAAATAGCAGTAAGTGCTGCACTGCAGTTACTGACCCACACAGGTATACAACTGCCTGTTTGAAGCATTAACACATCCCATTTTTGTTTAGCCTACATTTCTGTGCTCCAAGTATCTGCAACAAGAAAGCACTTTCTATACATTTCCATTACCTGTTATGCTTTACACTAATAAAAACACCAGATATTATTTATTTGTCTGGCTGACTGACAAAGCCAAGCATCAAAGCATGATTCCAGTGTCACATACTTCAACACTTTAATCTTTCAGAACTTGCAAAGCAATCTCTTTCAGCGCTTTGTGGGCTGTGAGATCACCCTGACAAACTGTGATAATGTTGGCAATCTCCGAATGGGTGTTCATTTGCAATCTTACTACAGAGGAATTGCTACGTTTCCAAATTTGAGGGCTTGACATAATCTGTCTCCACAAAGCTATCAGGGTCTGTCATAAGGCTGTCTGTGACCCAGGGATTTTATGGGGTTAATATCTATCCCCAGTGCAAGTTTACTGTAAGCAGTGGAATTACTTAGTGTATGACTTTCTCTCTCTATTTGCTTTATTTCTCTTTATTTACAATACCCCTTATTTGTATTTTTTAAAGTACAAACAGCATCTAGTAATAACATCTGAGTCAGGTAAAGGAAACTCCAAATCATGACCAGTTTCTTACAGTTCATGCCAAATCCTCTACTCCCCTCATCACACTTAGTGACTGAGAAACAATGCAAATGTCAGGTCAAGCGACAAAGCTATTGCCATCATCTCTTCCCTTCCGTATGCTCCCAGTACTGGCAGTCTCTGGGCTGCAGTCCACAGGATATCCACAATTATGGCCCAGATTGAGGGAGGGGTAGAAAAATGATGGTAGTCTGCCAAGTATGTCAGAACCTGAACTTGATCCATTTTAAAATTGAAGCTGGGGACTGTGGGACAGCACGGTGTTCTCTATAATCCGTCTAAAGAAAGATAAATAACTTAGCATTTCCACAAAAAAAACCACCAAACCAAACCAAAACAGTCAGAGTTAGTGAAGACCCAGCATAAATAACTCTTTTATATTTGTCTCTGAATGTTATCTTTAACTAAAGAAATACGCTGTCTTGACGGAGAAGGAAGATATTTAAATGCCATAAGACTGCTAAGCACCCCAAGAAAAAGTGAGAGAGAGTGACAGTCAGGCTTCATTCTATTTATGAGTGCCACAAAACTGCTAGTGAAGTAATTTCATTTTGAAATTACGTAGGCGTCCTTTAGAAAAGCCAGGAGCACAAGATGGAAATAGAAAAAAAAAAAAAAAAAAAAAAAAAAAAGTGCATCCAAATGCATCCAGTGTTTCAAAACATGTTCCCTGCCCAACACCCTTTCGCTGCTATCATCTCCTTGGGCATATTTACCAGCTCAGCATTTCCTTGCAGTTGACACAAGGTCCACCCCTAATCCTGCTCAGGGTGTGGGTGAGCTGCTGGGACCTGGCCATGGTCGGGTCAAAAAGCCTGTGCCAGGGCACAGGCGCTCCACGTCAGCGCAGCACTGGAGCACAAGCTTAACTTTGAGCCCTGGCATGGAAATTCTGCTGAAGTAATGCTGGGATGTTTTGTTACATTTAGTACATTTTTACAAAAGAAGTTCCCTTCCTTCTACTATTTCATCTAATCAAAAGAAGAATTGTTAAAGATGCACTGTACTTCGTTTTATCCCCCTTTAAGTATTTTCTGTTTCATTCTCTATGGAAAAGGAAACTCAGTGTCACTATTCAACCTCAGGAACCAGCACCTAGCTGCAATGTTACTGGAAAATTTTTCAATCCAAATAAATTCCAAACTTCACATTTTGGCCCGCAATTACAGCAAACTTGTTCCTTGCTCTTGTTAGTAAAACGCCTACTGCTTTTACCAGGAGCAGCAATTACCCCTCACGTCTCTTTAATCCTTCAGAAAAGCATGTGCAGCCTTGGAAACCCAAGGTAAACATTTTAACGTGTTTTGTATCTTACTGAAGTCAGTAGGTTGAGTGGCTACAAAATAAAAGCTGCAAGAAAAGACAGCAAAAAGATCTGTGGGCTTCAAAAGGTTAAACAGCTTCACTAATACAAACACTGCAAACAGGACAGTCCCAAACACAGCAATGAAAATGGTATGTGCTTTTCCTCCCTAAAAATCCCTTCTTGAGGGATATTTTGCTTTTTCTTTTTTTAAAAATTATTTTACAGTAAGCTGAGAATTGGAGCATAGACTAGTATGCTAGTTAGTATTTGACTCTTCTCTACATAAATCTATTTTTTAAGTAGAAAAAGTCAAAGGGAAGAGCCCTACCTCCCTGCTAGTGCCATTTCAGCAGCTTTTTGCTAACCACAGCTGAATTACAATATTTCTCCCTTTTCATTCACAGTTTTTAGTATTTTTAATACTGACAATAGTCACCATGCACCTTAAATTTACTGAAAAAATAAAGAAAACAAACTATCACTGGTAGATCACTATTTATAGAGGGAAAGAATACATAAACATATTAAATTTGCCATAAACAAGGAGTTACATACCATGACAGCTACTTTTAATGTAATTTGTTTGTCTTATAAATTACGTCCCTGGGGATATCCCATAAAATTAATTAGGTCAGAGAAAGAAGGAAAACAAATAAAAAACTTCTCAAAACTCAAGCAAACAGTAGGTTTTAAACATAGCAGTAGCAACAATCTCACTGCGTATTTCTTCCCTCCTCTTCCTCTATTCTTCTTTCCAGGAAACCAAGACCATCAGATTGAGAATCATCTTGGCCCTCCAAGATCAAGGAAATCATATAGGTTCAAGTATACAACTTCTCTGCAATTGCAAATTTTGCAAGCAGCTCTGTCTTTCCAATCTACAAACTCCCTGGAAGAATTCTGAAATACAATTTAGTAAAGACATTCATTGTGTTAATGTGGGTTTTGAGCACAAAGCTACAGTTGCAAAATCTGGGCATGATACATTCATCACACAACACAGAAAAGCAAAGGGGTGGAGAGCACAAGAAAACAATAAGAATTTTAGACAAATTTCAATACTGGCCAAACTAATCCTCAATTCAAAACTCTTTGCCTGTTCACTAGCTTCTCTAGTCTAGCTTCATTTTGTGCAGGAAACAAGATTCAGCTTTTTTCACTCTTCTCAACACAGCTCACTGAATTGGAAATGTTAATACATGTGTATGAAATCCAACACATTTTCTGATCCCTTTCAGAAAAGAGGTCAAATTTTGCTCTTCCTGATGCCTGCGCCACCTTCCAGTGTGGACTTGAGTAATAAGGGCAGAATAGGAAGATGACAAAATGCAGGGGAGTAACTGAGTTGATGGTGCTTGATCATTAACGACATTAACAGACTGCACTAATGGGTAACCCCACAGTACAAATTTCATCTGGATCATGTGAGGGCATGAGATCACATTTCTGCCAGCCCTTATATGTATTAATGTTAGCAGTGAGAAACAACAGATATCAGATAAGGCACAAAGCTTGCTGGTAAAAGTCAACACACCAAAATACATTTTAAAAACTGCATCAGAAGAATGAATTTATAATGGATCTGTGCTTTGCGTTTTGAGGTGATGGGAGTTCTCGATCTGGTAGAAAGTTCCCAAAGCTCAATTTACTACATTGTGAAAATATAGCCTGAGGGGACAATCTGACTTACAGCATCTTTCTGACTGGTGATGAAAGAACCTCGCTTGGCTTTTAGATCCCAAGTTTGGCTCAAGATAGCGTAGTAAAGAACAGAACATCTTTTATTTTATGCTGGGAGCTCACAGTGTTCCTCTTCAACACAGATTTAGGTTTTACTGTATAGAATTCTCACACACAGTTGCTGATGGGTTAGAATTCACACCTTCAGATTTTGGGGATACACTTCACACCCTTCATTGTTACTGCTACTAAAGATACAGATGACAGTGTCCTCATGTCATTGCAGCATTTGTAATTAAAATCTTTAGAAAATTTGGGAAAAAACTCTATCTTTTACCAGGCCACAGCATGTTTTATTCATGCTTGGAGAGGCTTCACAGTGTAGTAACCACATTAATTGGACATTATATGGATGGCAAAGTATAGCTCAGTTACTGTGCAGCTTTTACTGTTCCTTGTCATGTTGCTTCAAAACACATTTTGTGTTTTAACCAGTCATATATACATATGAAAGTATTGCCCAACACTGGACAATACTACAGATTCACAGGAAATAATTGTTTCACAAACACAAAGCAAGCTGCACAAATACAACTAGTGTGGCCCAAATCTGTTCTAAATTATGCTTATACAAATCCATGGAAGTCAACTAGTGCTTCTAACAGAACAGAACAGGTAAGAGCATGTAAAAATATAAAATATGGCTCTATTGTACAGCTATCCATGGACAAAAGCCTGCCACACTGCCATCACTTACACTCTCCTACTTTCCCAGCATGGCTTTGCAGGAAATAAGAACATAAGAGTATCTGGATTTCTAGTTCTCTCAGACACTGGAGGACACATGTCCAAGAACATACGGACTTAAATGTGTCAGCATCCTACATTGATCTTATTTCAAGACCGTTATTAATTTTTGTGGGTGGAGTCTAACATTTAATGCCATATTAGCACACAGTGGCTGTTTCTGTAATGCACATGTCACGGGAGCATATGTGTAGCAGTCCAAGGATAGCATTATAACTTGATTTCAAGTGACTTTCTGAATTGTAATAATCTCAAAAAATGAAGTATTCATGCTACTACCAAGGTATTTTGCAACTTTGTCTTCACTCTTTCATCCATTCAACATAATTCTGCCCTTCAGGATATTATGCTATTGCAGATCTTGACTTTTCACATACAGCTGTTACAACAAATCTCATTTTGCACTATAATGCACAGTGTGTGACCTCAGAATTGGTATTTTCAATGCTGAACCAAGTTATATGAGCGATGTTTGCTACTCTAGGCAAAAAAACAAGACTATACTCATTGCTAACTTTACCTACATTTCAACCCAAATATTCTCAAATGAATTAGCCTCTTTACCAAACTTACAGGTACAGACAGATACTGCAGGTATCAGTCATGCAACTGCTCCAACTGAATACAATGAGAAATGTATTGCCAAGGGTTTTTTGGCTGTGAATCAACAGGTGGTTTGGCACCAAGATTCCTACCTGTTTGCGGTTTTCATATTTGGTTTCAAGACAGAAAATGAGATAATACCTTTCAATGCTGTATCTCAAGCAGGCTGTATGGAGAACAAGGTTTCATTCCAACCAAATCTCTCTCTCTCATGCAAAGTTGAGGAAAACTGCCAACCACTGCTGCTCTTGTCATCAACCCATGATGCAGATGTTAGGAAAAAGCAAAGTAAAGAAGGAAAAGGAAAACATAAATTTTACATAAACAACAAACTGTACATAATGACTACTTCTGAGGACAACAAAATAAAAAGTACTAGTAAAAGGAAACAAATTATTTAAAAAAACCCAAAACCTTGGAGGAGTTTAATCTAAGAGGGTTTTTTTTTTAGTTCCTTGGATACAGAGAATTTTTGTTCAAATTTCGTTCCAAAAGATAAAATACTTTGAAAAGATATGATAAAGGGATACCATTAAGGAAACAAACCTATCACAGCATCAAACTTAACTACACCATTACAAAGAGAGCAGCCTAAGCCTCTTCAGCAAACACCCTGCAAAGCAGCAGAAACACTTACATATTCTTGCATGCAAATAGCCCAGGGTGCAAGAGGTTTATAAAATAAGACTTCTTCAAAGCAACTCTCAGTAACCATTAAAAGAACAGCCAGCAAAACTATGCTTTTCAGATTAAAGTAAGAAAATGGAAGTCAGTGCCTCTCCACAGATGTAGACATAATGAGAATTACGTCAATACATCAGTTGGTACTGAAAATGGGTCCACTTTCACCAGTTCACAGAACAGTGGAATCCTAAATAATCAGTGAGAAATTTTGTTTTGCCCCAATAACTGTAAAACCATTTCAGGAAACTGTATGTACTAATTTACCCACAGAATATACAAGCCACATGATTAAATTGTATTAAATAATGTATACTAATAAAGACAGATCTGAAAAGAAAATAGAACTACCTTACCATGAAAAAGTGTTCAAGACCAGGTTGGATGGGACTTTGAGCAAGCTGGTCTAGCAGGAAGTGTCCCTGTCCATGCAGGGTGGTTGGAACTAGGTGACCTTTAAGGTCCCTTCCAACCCAAATAATTTTATGATACTACGATATAACCACCTGGGGCAATGGGGCTCCAAAATGTTCTATTCCTGAGTTGCAATAAAAAAAACACCAAGTGGGTCTTTTTTTTCCCTGTAAGAATGTGTTCCCACAAAAATTCACCTCTCAGGTAACCAAAATGGAAATATTTCATCAACTAGCTAGAAGGAGAAAAAAAAAAAAAAAGCAACAGTAAAGAGCCAGAAGTTGGGAAATATTTGTTTTTACTTTTCTTGGTTAAAACAGTTATTCACAACGAAAACTTTTATTTCAAGAAAAACAGTTTCCACTGAGAAATCACTGCAATGGAAAATGCCTGGCCATGGCTACAAAGGCCTGACCACTGGCCTCAGATAGGGGAAGGTAAATGCCAAGGTCAGTGGACTGAATTTGCCAGTCCTTCTTGCACAATCATGGCCAAAACGCTTCCACGCCCATTAATACTATTTCTTCTCCAGCCTTTCTGCTTATGTAGACTGTCCATTTTCAGGGCAGGAACCATCTCTCCCTGTACGTTGTATGCAGTCTACTGTAAGACACGTGTTCAATGTTTTCAGCACTGCAGTAACCAGGTCTTTCTCTCCTACAGCAGCTAGTTCCAACACCAAGATGAAGAGAAAAACACAACCCATGGCTGCAGCACACTGTTAATCAAACACTATTGTATGCCATAGGGATGGGGGGGGGCGATGCCTTTTCAGCGTACAACTAATCAGAGTTTATACACACAAAATCAGACAACTCTATAGTCCAGTCTTGTGATCTGTGTTCCAAGCTGCCAGAAATAAGGCAGGAAAGAAGTGGGGGTTGGGGGTGGAATGTGTGTGCATCTCCTGTGTTCATAATGAAAGAAGAGAGATGACTGGACTAAGAGCTGATGAGGTTACAAGGCAACAGCAGTGCCATGAGTTGTTTGGGCTTAAAGCCAGATGTCTTGTATTTCCTTTGATTGTTTCTAAATAATTAATGGTATTAATCTAATCATGTGACCCACCCTCCCACCCCCCTTTTAGTTTTTGGCTCTGTGTACTAACAGTAAATAAAGGAGAAAAACGGGACTGTCTGCAGCACACTGAATATTGATGCTGTGTGTTTGGACTGCTACAACAGCTGATACTCATGTCCATAAGACTATACATCTACAGCACTTGCACAGTGTTTGCACAAAGTAGATGAAGTAGTAGCCTTCATACTCCATCCATAAAGCAGCTCATCTATGGCATATGGACACTGCATGTTTGAAGCAGTAAAAGAGAGGGTACAGCTATCTCTCCACCCACACTAAGATGAACCTGCCACTACTATTTCACGTAACATTTTCTGGCAAGCTCCCAGATTTCAGTCATGCTGGTTTGCTTGAAAGAAACACACAGAGGAGACTGCTTGTCTTGCTGTTCAAACAAACAAAATAATCACGCATCTTGAACTAATGGTCCAAAGCTTAATGAAGATCATAGAAAAGAGGCTACCCGTGATGTGAGCATTCCCTTCTGACTTATCCACATAAGCCACTGCTGTTGGGAAAAGGAAATGGATTACAAGGATAGTAAGTAACCCTGAGCTCTGGTCTAGACAAACCTTTACTTGGTATAGTAGCAGTCAGTGGACAAAGAAAATAGCAACCAGTTGTAAAAATTTCATTCCTCCATTATTTTCTATACCAGGGCACTGACAGAAACAGCAGAAGACCCATGTTCCTGCACGTCTCTTGTTGGGGTTGTATGTCTCACAGGTCCTGAGTAATCTCATGGGAATATTCTGAACTTTAGGGGTGAACACCAGGACTGATGAGAGCTAACAGCAGAAATCCTGAACAAACGAAGACCAATGAAGGCAGCTCCTCACTCCCTACATGCATATCTCAGTAAAAATGTTTGCCCCACCTTCTACATAGTACAGCACACACTCAGTTCCCCATGTCAAGTGTCAAGTCCCAGCCATCTTACCTACCATTTTATTCCTACCATTTTTCCACAGATGTTAAAAGACATTTGCAAAAATGAGCCCAAAAATAACCTCATCAAAGAGGACCACGAGGAGCCAGAGAGGGGCTTGGTCAAGTCTCATTTCTTACATTTTATCCATGGCTCTCTGTTTGGTTGTCATTCTGTAGCTAGACAATTCGATCACGACTGGCATTAGTGCCTTCTACTGTCACGCTTCTTCAGTCAAGGGAAGTGAACACTGAAGAGTTCTCCACTAGAAAGCCTGGTCCTAATATTGAAGGACTTAGCACTTAAGGCCTAGCAATCCTACAAGCATCTTTCTCCAAGACTAACTCACCAAGCCAGTTGGGGTCATAGGAAGAAGCTAGTTTTCTTACAGAAAGATCATACAGAACGCAAAGCCAAGCCTTTCAACTGGGACTGTAGCAGAGTCAAAACCAGCACTGGACCTACATACTTCAGAGAAGACCACCAGGAAGGAGAACCATGACCACTGAACTGTAGGCTGCGGCACTGCAGAGCTAGTGGCAGAGCACTCTGGGTACCAGAGCTCATGCTGTGAGGCTTTTCTGCAAGCAAGGAGCAGACTGAATACAACACGGACAGCGCTGGGAGGAAAACAAACATCTTGCTTTGTCCTTTAAGTACTTCTCTAAGAAGTTTAGAAGGTTGTATAACATCATGGGTTTACTTCTCATGGACATATGTAAATGGAGAAAATACTAAATAACATTGGTTAAAACAAGAAGAGGAATATGAACATACATACAAACTCCTTCAGTTCCTACCAGCTACCTGCAAAGAGTGGGAGCACCTACACAAGCAAGAAGCACGTCAGGAATACCAAATATCCATCCTAGGAGCCATTCACAGAAACTGGGCACTCCGGTTTTCAACTGGAACAAGAGGCAACTGCTTCAAGATAGGAATGCTCACCAAAAAAAAATGAAAAAATGTTTGTAAGGTAAAAGCACTGGAAATTGAAACCAATTAGGTAAACAGCACTTGAGTTGCAGCACTTTACAAACATCCCCTGCACTATACTTGCTTTTCAGGACTTTATTTTGGGGAGTGGGTTTGGAGGGAGAAGATGGCATTTTTCCTGTGGCAACAAGGATCTCTGAAAGTGTCTCCATGTCAGCCTTTGCTGAGAATGTATCTTTTGTTCCTTCTCCTGCTTTATTTTATTTTAATGATAGCTTTGCAGTGAATTCCATTTGTGAGTGGCTCAAATAAATGCAAATTTTATCTTGCAAGCAATCCCCTCCAAAATACTACTACAACTGAAAATAAAAATGTTAGAAACTAAAAGACCCTGGGTCTTCCCAAGTGCCCTCATCTCCCCAGTGCACTGGACTGTTTGCTATTATTATATATTGAGTACTTGGTATTATAAATATGTACTGTATTGAAATATATAGCCCAAGTCCCCAGAGCCCAACACTCTAACTGGAATTACAGTTGTGCATACAACTCATTTCTTTGACTAGCTGACCAAACTGAGAACACAAAAAGGGAAAAAAATAAATCAAAACCCCACCTAGGTATTTAACAAAACCGGCTAGTTTTTTGTTTGTGTTTGATACATTTCCATTAGAATTTACTTGTCTCAAAATAAAAACAGAAACCTTGTTTAGAAATATCAAAACAAAATCTTTTGGCTTTCCAAAATATTTCTTTTAATTTTTTTCTCAGCTTATTTTTTCCACAGTTTTGGCTAACCCTTGTATAAGGCAAGCAGTTTTCAGCAAATGAAACATTTAACTCTACAGTTTTACCCAGATCTAAACCTAAGGGCTGAACTATGAGTCAACTGGCTCTTCACTTAATGAAAGAAGAGCAGGGAGGAAGGGGATCTGAATTTTCTTCTTGGTTCAGCCCCTGTCTTTGATCCAAGGTGAGTTATTATTTAGTTTCTTTATGGTTGTCTAGTCTCTCTGTGCACAGTTTGTCTCTGCCATCTCTGAGCTTGTCAGGGTTAGATGCATCTCCTACAGCGTGTCTGTACAGTGCCTAACACAATAGATTGCTCATCTCAACTGAGACCTATATGATTTACTATAATACAAATAGCTGCTTGACTGCAGTCAAATCCCTTTTTAATGCCAACAGTTTCACTTGCATATATTTAGTGGCCCATCATGGGAACATCAGCTTCTTTTTTAATTAATTACTTATGAATAGAGGTAAAATATGAATGGACAACAAGTCCAGATTTTTCCTGCTTCATCAGTTTCAGTGCTCAAAGAAAGCATCTTGTTTACAGCAACCAGGACCATGTACAGAATGAAGCCTGAAACCCAAGATCCCCTCAGCACTTTTATACCCTCATGAGATGGGGATAAATCCTCTCCTTCCTCCACGGAAGGAAAGGTAGCTGGATTGAAAGAGCTGCTTAGTGGAAACTCTCACAGGCAGCCTCCAAATTCTCTGTGCAGGGCTTTAGGCAGACAGCTGTCCCCGAAAAGAATGGGAAATGCAAGTTCAAGGTCTGCACAGAGGTAGGTGGAAACAGCCTGCGAGGCTGAAGGTAAGAGGTCTGCCTGCCTCTGTTTTGGAGACCCCTTGCATCTTGCAAGGTCAACTTGCTTCATCAAATTATAACTTTAGAGACTGTTAGAAAATAAACAACACAGAAATAGAAACAAATGCAACATTAGGAACTTCTCAACTTTGATGTGTATCACTCAGGGCTGGGGGAGGGGAGGCTTCTCAGAGCACACATGGCTGTCACTGACAATAAAGTCAGTCACGTTTTTAAAACACTGGGGACAGAGTAGCAAATGTGTCCCATTATGTCTTGTGCTGTACTCCCTGGGTACAAAAGGTGCGTGGGTTACAGTAAGCTTGTGTGTTACTTTGCTGAGACTGTAAAAGGCAGCACAAGATACAGAGAAGGAAGAGCAACTGTCGAGTACACAGGGTGATTATTCCTACCGCACGGGCCATTCCACCCATCCTGTGGTCCCACCACAGCTTTAACCCCACACTGTTGTCCATCCCCAGGGCTGCTGCTGAACTCTAGGAGACATCAGAGCCCTTTCACAGCGCCTCTGGCTGTGCCTCAGGCCCAGCCTCCTGCGAGGGGGCTGCGAGAGGTGGACAGACCACATCAGGCACTGCCAAGGCCATCAGGCTCTGTCTAAGGGCAGCATTTGCAGTTAGCCATTCTCCTCTGCATACAAGTGCCCCTGCCCCATGCTAAAGGAACAATTATTATAATTAAAAATAAATCCTCCTCCCTGTCGATTATCTGTACTTATTGGCCATTGCTGCCATCTAGCCAGACACATCTCCAATATTCACAGAAGCCTTAAGCCTGTTTATTTTCCTTTTCCTGCTTGGCCTGAAGCAGGGATAAATGCATCCCTTGTAGCTGGCTGCCTCTGTGGAGACATTTGTAAACTTTCACAGGGCTTTCCTTTTTTTTCTTTCCTTTTTTTTTTCTCCAACAGGTGACAAAATACTGTATAACTGCAGGTGCTCTGGGGCCATAAACAGGAAAATGAAGATCAGATACAGCTGTAGCTGGAGTAAGGGAAAAATGAAGATAAAGACAGCAGATACAAGGGTGCTAAAAAGAGCAAAGGAGTGACTGAGAAGGGGCAGTTAGCTATTTTTGTTGCCAACTTACTCTTGTAGCTCTGGCAGAATAATTTTGTCTATTTTGTTATCATGCCAAATTTTTGCAGGTGTTACCAGGGGAAGGTTGGAAGTTTATTGAAAAAAAAATTTCTGGGCATTATTGGAAAAGGATTAAAAAGTTGTTGACTCAAGCTAGCATTGAAGGATGTGCTGGAAGTCACAGCTGAAGGGCACTGGCTGGTGTTACTGAGCTTGTGAAGCAGGGATCGTAAGAAAGTTGTTTCAGAGAGCTTCTGAGTTCCGATTTACTCTTCTAAGAATTTGTTCCCAAAATTAATTCAGGAAAATGTTCCTCATGGAGTGCTCACTCTGTACCCATCCCTTCACCTCCTTTAGGTATAGATGGCACTAAATAGGATGAAAAAAGGAGTATTTTAAGGAGACTTAGAAATGGGAACATTCAAACCAAGTTTCATGACCTGCTTTCTGCCTACAATTCAGCCCTGAAAAGCCAATCCAATTCCAAGAGCCGATTCCAGACACTACGGCCATTCACTTCTCTAGACAGTCTGGCTTCAGAGCCACAGAACCAGCAACATAATAAGCAAGAGATGAAGCACAATGGGTAAAGAAAAACCAAACATGACTGTTTACAGACCGATTACTCTCTGGCCATAATAATTTGGTTTCAACCAAATAAAAGGTGATGGGAGGAAAACGATAAATGTTTCTGTATCTCAGTTTCTTTAACTGTACTTCCTATTCCACCAGGGGAAAGAAGAAAAAGTTGTATTTTGCTTCCCTGGATTGTTTTCCACTGAGAAGGGAGGTTTCATGGGTAATCTAGAGTAATATTCAGCTGTGAATCCAATTTATGCAGTGGGATAGGATTAAAAAAGGAACAGAAGGTCTGGTTTCTGAACCTGCTCTAACAGTTTTGATTTGAATACAATCCAAGTCTTCAAATGGCTTGTTTTCCACTTCTGGTTTGGAGCTGGTTGAAATATTGCCACAGTAGCACTTCCTGTAAAATTTTTGTCCAAGATTCTCATTATTTGGAACTAAACTCTAAAGATTTTGGCACCGTGAAATCCAAACAAAACTCTGTTCCTGACTCAACTGGCCCAGAAGTCAACCCAAGCTTAATCTGGTTCTGGGTCCAAATCCAGCTTCAGTCCATTTCCATTGTTATATAGATTATGCCATAATACCACCTCCAGCCTCAGGATTTATGATGCCTCCTCCAGGATGCATGTTTGTGTGTAAATACATAAATCACATCAGATAAACAAAGAAGACATGCCAGAAAACAGGAGGGGAGGGAAGAGGAGAGATACCTACCAAGCAGTTTGTCTCTAAAGTGTTGCCAGTTGTGAAAGGACTTGACGTGCTAATATCCGCTCATTCAGACTCTTACAGACATGCTAAGAGCGTGACGGCTGGCAGGCAGTGCATTTAAGTGCTGTTACTGAGGCCCCCAAATATTGACAGAGTGCCAGACTCTGAGAAACTATTGATGTATGCAGCCGGCCGCTGCTCCAGACACCTCTCAGACAGAGTCTTTAAATGTCACAGATTAATGAATTTTCATGAAATGGAGAATGAGAGAAAGAATTAAAGAAAAAATATCCCACAGCACCAACATGAAAGCATCTTTTATCCCTACACAAAATTCTGCCCTCAAGCCTCAAGATTCCTAATAGACTATAACAGATCGTCAGTCGGCAGGAGATACAGGGTGGAGGAGGTTAGACCCTCTAGATCATGCAGAGCATCCTCAAACAAAGCCAATACGTGACATATTCATTTTTACAAAAAACAATGAGGGTCAAGGGCCACCCAGATCTCAGTTTCATTTTAACCAAACCCATGAGTTACAAAGCCTAAAGGGGAGAATTGGTTAATTGGTTTTTATCTGAGGTACAAATGGGGCCAAAATGCAAAGTTCAGCTATTGACTTTGAACGACCCTAACTGTAGAGACATTCAGATAGACAGCTGTACTTGGACCCTCACTTAGTATTTGATGTTGTGCTTGATCTTATCTGAGAAATTGCCAAAGTTATGATATAACATTTTTATGCCATCAGATAAACCAAGTATGCTGATTATGTCTCTTTTTTCATTTATATCAGTGAACTCAAATATGTATGAAAGAAATTCAAATATCATTAAAATGTAATAATGCAAAATGCAGTTGGAGTGTAAATGACAAATCTATGCGTAAGGCATCACTTAAAGAGGAAGGAAGTGAAGAGATGATGTAGATGATGTATGCAGAGGTAAAAATGGGCCATTTATACCCAACTGTGTTAAAAATATGGCCTCAGTGAGCCCCTCTGCACACAGCCACTTGGAAGCAGGGCTCCACGAGCCATTTGCTCCCTTGTTCCCAGAGGCTGAAAAGCTCAAATGCCCCCACCTCCCCTGTGGGATTTCTCCTCCGTGCAATGACACTGAGTGGGGTGAGCACCAACACACCCAGCCCCTGGCTGGCTGTGCCCTTCCCCCTCAAAACCACAGCTGTTGACAACGCTGACAGTAAGGGAAGCTGCTGCCACCCCAGTGACCAGGCCTGCTACAGGAAAATCCGGAGGAGCTGAGAGTACCCGACAAGCAAAGGGAGTGCTGTACGAAAAGCCAGGCAGCAAGACCCTGTGGTTCTGCACTGATATTTTCACTGCAGAAAAGTCAACATTCTTCACTAAAAACTGTTCCCTTCAGTTCTCTCTGTCTCTGGCCATATGAGGCTTTGCTGACCACAGCAGCTATAAAATCTCACTGTAAGAGCAGGGACTAGCAAGAGCTGTGTTCAAGAGGTGCTTGTCTTCACATCATCTTGCCTGTCAGGTTATTTGGAACTACCTTTACCAAAGCAAAAATCATTTTTTCTTTTTTTCAAAAAATTAAGCTATCTTTCTGACTGTGAAGGCAAGTGGAAAAAAATGCAAAGACTGATGATTTCCACCTCCTGATTATGTAGAAATGTTTTGTTTTTTGAAACCTCTGTAGGTTGGCACATGTGGCAATTCAACTGTTCCAGGTACTGTGCCAGTCAGCCATTTGTGTTGTCCACTCTTGTCACCACCCAAACCATATCTTCCCTACCACTGCACATCCCATGACCACCAGGGTTGTAGCTGAGTCTTAAACACTGTTCTCCATTACCTGTAGCTCTACAAATGATCTGGATGAAAAAGCAACTAGCCATCCTCTGCTGACAGCCAGAGAGAAGACAGAGCACACATGCATTAAGAGTGGATGACACAAATGACTGACTAAATACACGAGAGGCAAAATGTCAAAGCCTTTCTATCCTGAGAACAATCTCTATACAAAGAAAAAAAAAAAATCAGTATAGATTTTCACACAGGGAACTATTTTACAAATAATTGCAAACTTATTTTAAAATACTCAGTACTTTTTCTTTAATACTTTTAAAGGGCCTGTGTAATGTTACTGCCCCTTCTGGCCTGCTACATCTCTTCACACACCCTTTCCCTTTCTCTGCCTTCCTCATTCCCTCTTTTTAAAAAAATCGTAACAGAGAAGCCATCACAAAACACTAGCCGAGCAATTCACTCAGTCCACTAGCACGTCTTCAGCAAAGGCCAGCACTGGATGTACTGAAGGAAGATGTAAACAACCTCAATATTCCCATTCTACAAAAGCCTTCTCCTGTACTTCAGCAAAGATCAGCTTCAGTCTGATGACTGAAATGGGAGTGGAGACTGGGATAATCCCAGAAGCACACAGAGAAGCCCATGTGCCCAAGCTGTGAAGTTGCCCCTTGCAAGGGGCAACTCTGCAGTACTGACATGATGATCTTTGGGTCACTTTATGTCCTGAGTATATGCCAGGGCATGACAAGCTTGTCGCAGAGCCCACCAGATACTTCTCTCCCCAGGGCTGTGGTGTGTGTCCCCAGGCAATACAAACACCGTCTCCTCCAAGATCACCTCACATGGCAGCCAGTAACAAAAGTTTATTGGGAGATTTGTCTCTTTTTTAGAGGAAAAGAAATAGGAGGGTGAGATTTCTAAAATGTAGCAAAATTCTTAAGTAAGCATGTTGGAGAGGGAGCAAGCTGGGCCATTCTCTAACTCACTGCAAGGCTAGAACACTTCCCCCCCACCCAGTGAGCCTTTGGTATTTTAACTAAATGAAGGGGCTGAATTAGAAGACACAACAAAGTCTTATGACTTGTTCAAAGTTATGCAATAGTCTTCTCTCCCTGTCTTCTTTTGCAAATACTAGAATAGCTAAGTCTTGTCCCTATTCTCTTTGTGTGCCATTATCACAGTAGTCACTTTAGTCCCATAAATTCAGCACCATCTCCAACACTGGGATAACAGAGGTAAGTAAAAATTTGGAAAAACTGGAAGTATTAATAGTTACACAAAATTTATCATAGAATAAAATGGAATGAAATGGAATGGAATAGAAAATACACAGAAAAATAGCAATTGCAAGGGAATTAATAGAAACAAAAGTGTTACAGAATAAAAGATATTAGGTCTGAACCTCCTACACCTGTTTTAGGATAGTATCAAAGGCCATCTCCATTGTCTCAGCTAGTCTCTTTGATTGTCACCATACACCTTCCATCAATAATTTACTTTCTTGTAGTAATTTCTGATTTTGGCTGTCTACTTTCCAGCTTTTTTTTTCCTTTCCTCTGTGTGCATGTGCGCACACACATCACAGATCACAACTGGCTTGCACACCCCTCTGCTTCTTAAAAGTCCCACCTCTTCTGCTGACTTACTGCACTCTTAATCAAAAGAGCAGGAGGAAGCCACTAGGATTCATTCTTCCCCCTCTCTCCCTCTCTTTTTTTCAAATGGCACAAATGTCAAACCTTTTGAAAGGATGTTTGACATAGCTGAGTTCAGTCATGTAATGTACAAAGTCGGTATGATCAAAAAGGTTGCAGGGCTGCCCACTGCTAAAGAAAAGCGGGGGAAAAAAGGAAAAGGGGATCTCTTCTGAAGTGTGAAAGAATGTGCAAGCTGACTGTTGCCACTGGAAACACCATGTCTATTAGCAGCAGCGGTGGGTCTAAACACAAAAACTTAGGTCCTGATTCCAGCTTCTCCAAAATTCAGGGCTCTTCTGATCCGATTTTCCACCCGTGAAGAAACAGGGATAGACATATCTATGGAACCGAAGAGTTTTATTTTCTGTGCTTTGCATCCTTATATGGAAAATAACTGTATCTACATGGAAATATTAGCTCTTATTTTTGTAGCCAAAGTTGCTGAAACTAAGCAGACAGAACATAGATTCACACATCAAAAATACATGTTCTCTCTGGTGTTTTTGTACTGCTAACTCTCACCATAGTATTTTCATTCTGTTTCTACCTACTGCCGAAAAGCTGGACAAATTATTCCCCCCTTCTACCTAACTAAGATTGCTATGATTTCATGTAGCAACTGGCTTGCAATTGTAGGGTGCTTCATGTGTGCTGATCTGCATGCTCACAACTTCCTCTACATTTCTGATGGAACACTTCTGGTTTTATTCAGCTGTCCCATTTGCTCCACTCTCTTGAGTCCTTATAAAAACATTTGTGTCCTCTTAGCCAATGCCAACATTAGAGAACACTCCACCTATGCCACTGGCTCCTGCAAAATGCATGCACTCAGGGTGGCCTGAAAACTGGTGGTAAGAATACTCAGCATGAAGAATCTCTCCATGAACTGAGAAGGAGTTTCCCTGCCAGAAGACAACCCCAAAATGTAGATGAAAAAGCTCATAGTCAATATCCATTTAATAGAAAAATCTTAATTATAGCTAGCTTTCAGTCCCAGAACAGTAGACAGGAACCTGAGATTAATTCCCCCTATGACAAAGGATGTGAACAATAACCAGAATTTGTAATCAATACCCAGAGGAGAGAACATCCAAATTGTAACAGGGATTTGGGATTCATTCCCAGCGGGCGTAATATATGATTTGGAACAGGTAGACTGGGATTAATTTTTTATTACGAAATATTTGAACAGCAATTTTCAACTTTTAATGAAGAGAGGATGTGGACACCACAATAAATATTATTTCTAAGTTTCTCCATCGTATTTCAAGACACAGATGACAGATCACAAACAGATGTTTGAGTCGTACACAAGTTCATGTGGGAGTGCCACCTAAAGGAAAGTGCACTAGGATGGGACTCCAGAGAGAGGTGGGCAAAGACCAGTTGCACTTTTGTCTTCTCTAACAAAGCTTGCTTATTGCAAATTCGGCTTTAGAAGTAATTATTCTGTGTTTGCTGACTTTACACCGATAATTCTAAGTCAGAAAACATTGGTATGGGAATATGGCTTTTATTACACAGGGAAAAAAAACATAAAGGTGTTCAAAGGAGAAATAATTCTCACTCTGAAGGAAAATTTCAAAATAGAAGTTTGCAAGGCAAAATATATAGAACCTCACTGTGTCCTGAAGGGAGAATATGACTCAAGTTTCTACAGTTCCTTAGAATGTAATAAAAGAGATAATTATTTGCCTAGAATAAAGATAATAAGTGAGCTGTAAATCTTACCCCTTTGTGCTAGTTTCTACAAAATAATTTTCTTTGTTTTCCTCACAGGCCAACGAGTAATTTTAGTGATTATGAGCTGCATCTGTAGCCATGTAAGACGAGTCAAATTTCCCCTATCTGCATATTTTACCATTTATGAGTTAATGTAAAAAATCAATGTTTCAGGATGCAGGCTGATTGTCACAGGGCTCAGAACACCTAGCTTTCATGTCCAGAATTCAGTATTGCTCAGCTGGGTAGATGCAGCATCCAACTGATCCATCCATCTTGACATGAACCAACTGATGGTAGTTGGTTCAGAAGCAGGACTAAAAATGAACTAAAAGCCTGTTTCAGCTCAACAAATGTATTATTCTTAATTTATCTTTTTGACCTTGCAAAATATTTTAAAAGATGCTCTGAACTTCTGAAATTGAAGATTTACCTCTTCCATTTTACACCTGCTGTGTAAAACTTTTGGGCACTTCACTGAAAAGAGACAAGCCAGAACCCCCTCTGCCCTTAAGCCCTCAGACCCACATCTACTCAAGGATCATTTCCTAAGCCTCCAAAATTATATATAAGCATTCTATCTTTGACAGACCCTATTAATCATAAACTTCTAGTTTCATTTCAGTATTAAACTCATCTTGTTCAAATCTCTAATTTTCTACACTGACAGAAAAGTTCTCTATACATCATTCAGCTCTATTTCCTAGATATGTTCAGAATTACAAAATTCATTCAAGCCCATCTGACTTCTTCTCACTAAACCTTCTGCCTTCCACTTACTGACAGAGAAGAATTAGCCTTCCTCCTGTCAAGTATATTCTTTTCCCCACAAAACTATGCAAAAACACATCCAAACACAGCCAATGACTCAGCTTGCCCTTGTACTTGTGTCTTTGCTCTACAGAGCAGTCAATTTTATGGAGCAGCAAGTCCCATTGATATAGTATCAGACAAACTACTAATATTTCTAAAGTAAAAACAGCTGTAGCATACCCTACACAGTGGGGTACCACATGCTGAAAATAGCAATATGGATGAAGTGGTACCATCGGCACCCCTCATTCTAGTGGAGGCAGGAAGTCTCACAATGAAGTCATGCCATGTAGCAACACTGCTGAGCCTAATACATCACAGGTCATTTAAAGTCATTAAAAAGTAAAAATTGCCAACCACAATTATCCTCAGTGATCCTATCTAATATTTAACCCAGATGCAGATCTCAGGGTTAGGAAGAAAAAGTGCATCAGATATTCTCTGTTCTTTCTCTGCTGCAGCAATGCCATTCATCTCATTTCTAACCCAGTGCCACATCTACTCTCCAGTTTTACAAAGACACTGCAGTGCTAAGCCAGCAAAATAAATGATGGTACTACTGTAGCTGACAGGAGACAGGACCAAAAGAGAAGTCAAGACACTCCTTTTGTTTTTTTTTCTGGAGAGCTAGGCATTCAGCAGACACGTTGATGCATCCTCCAGAAGAAATGTGTCACAAGAAGTGTGGTGTTCCACAGATGGGAACAGTCCCTTTTCTCACTTGAGACCAGGTATCATTGCTCTAAGATGCTGTGGCTCTCAAGCAACAAGCTTTATCCCCACAACATGACTCTGCAACCTGCAGAGCCCTCCACTCCCACATCCACATCTACCCACATCCACCAGGTCTTCCGGCAAGTTAATCAAAATATCTATGTCAGGAGACTCGCAGTCAGACTCCATCAGAGCATTGTGTTAGATTAGTCACCTCATCAGTTTCTGCCTCAGTATCCCCAAGTGTGAATTAGTTTTTGGCACCTACAAGTTAAGAGATCAGTAGCTTTAGAAACACTGTATGTTAGACAGACAGATCAATATTTCATTTTAAAGAATACTCTCTGTTCTAGTACACTTTTGCTGATTTGAAAGAAAACAGACTGTTGCAGTATTATTTTTTTTACTAAAAACCTGTAGAAGAAATTAAGTTACAGTCTTTTACTACCAGATTCTGGAAGGGTGTCCCATTGTAATATTTTCAAAGAGAAGTTGTGCATGCAGTATGTATGTGCATATGGTGTTTATGAATTGTTTTTTAACTTTAGATATTTATTCATCTTTCCACATGGTACAAGTAGAACACACATCTTTGTTGGATAGACACCAATACAGTAACATAGCTTTATATTTCAGGCACTCAAGACTCAGCGGGACAAAACGCTACCCTATCTTCATGCTAGGACATCCCGTCCTGAAATTAGGATGGATGCCATCAAGCAGTCAATATCTCACTGAAGATATTCAGCCCTTGATACATTCAGTTATACTAAATGAAGGAAACTGCAACCACTTCCCGTTATTCCATACAGAGATAAGGACCATGGGAACTCTGTGTCTTGGCATACAACATCCTATTTTGATTTCACTGTATTGTAGGATCTGCTGATATCCACAGTCTGTGGAGTTGATTTTTTTCTCACCTGCAGGATGCACACAGCCAGAAGGTTCAGAAGTCCATAAAGCAGAGGGAAGTGGGTAAGGAATGGCACAAAAATACCTGGGTAGAGTTTTTTAGGACAGCAGCAGAAAGCACTGAGGTACTACTGATACCTGCACACGTAGCCCCCACAGTCAGCAACACCGAGTTAAAAATTCACTTCTCCCATTTATGCTGTGTGCATGTAAGCAGCTCTCACAAATTCATGGGGAATACTGAATACATTCTATGATTCTATTACATTCTCTAGGATAACTGCCTATCAAGACTCAGAAGTGGGGTTTATTGCTTAATGTCATGAAATACAAGCATGAACAGCTTACCTTCAGACCAGAAAAGTCTGTCCTGCTACTGCAGATTGCCATGTCTAATAACTACACAAGCCTTTTTAAAAATTTATTTCAAAGCTACTGTTTCTTTTAAGACATAGCACGGTCTCAGGAATCACAGGTTGGTGGCATTTAAGGAGAGAAAAAGATTTCATTGATTTTCCAGGAAAAATCTAGGTCCAAAAGCAAAATAAAGTCTCCTTTATAAAGAATGGAAACACTAATATAATTGAGTGCTTTTTATAATTTAACATGGTCAACCATCATTCTGATAGATTAAATGTAAGAAGGGAGAAACCAGACAAAATAAATAAATATTAATTCTGTGCCCACTGGTAATTTAACACCTTTCTTGCACCCAAAGGTCTCAGACATTAGGTACAAAAAATACTTCTTTCCCACTATATGGAAAAGAATGAGGAAAAGGGAAACAAAGATTAACATTTATGTGAACTTGAGATGCTTTGGTTTTTAGAGAGCCAAATTAAAATGCCTACCCTGGGTATCTACAGTGTACAAAACTAATGCTTTTTCTCCACTGTCCTACTGAAAGTCTCTTCCTGTGCCTGGCTTGAATTTGAGGTTTCCTGAGAAGCTCTAATGAGTGGTTAACCTCACTTTCCTGATAAAAAGCAAATGCTCCCTGAGTTTACTCTTTTCTTGAAACAAGCCAATATGGATGAAATATATGAATTTCTGTCAATGCGACTGCTGGCTTCTGTATCCCTTCAATGTTAAAATAAAAAAGGGGAATTGCTCAGGCATGTCATGTCCCACCACCGGGAATTTTGGCTCTTCTCTCCCCGGCACAGACCTGGGGCAGTGCTGAGCCCTCTCCCGCCCTCCCAGCAGCGGAGCAGTCCCAGGGCTGCAGGCAGCGATTGCAGCGAGGCACGGTATAAATAGGAGATGTGCTGAAGCCTTGCGGATCACAGGTGGCACAGTGCATTTATCTTCCCATGCGCCAGGGTGGATATCTACAGCTTACGAGTGGGAAAGGTCAGGTATGTCAGCTCTGATGGCAACAAACAGCCTCACTAGCGAGCACAGCTGTATGCACCTTACCCTGCTCGCGACCTGAGTGGAGCGGCAGCCCTGGAGCACCGGCTGTCTCCAGGCAGGGTCACACCTTGGCTTGGGGCTCTGGCGCCTTCCCCAGCCTGGCGGGAAAGGGTGGCGGATAACACTAGTATTTTGGAACCACTCTCTTCCGAAGCCACTGGAGAGATTCATTATTTATAGGCAGAGGGATGAAAACATGAACTACGTACATAGGGGCCTGTGGGGGGAGGGCCGGTTATTGCCAGGCAGTAATTTCAGTCTGAAGTTCCTATGACTTAAATAGCCACTTGAGCTCTGCTCTCACAGTTTACAATGTCAATAGAACCCCTAAATGAAATTACAGCCTTCTGATACGCAGCAGGGTATCTTTTCTTCACCGTGTAATATACGCGGCCAGGAGAATTGCGCTATACGTGGAGTTTCACTAAAGCAGAGTTTATCATAAGAATGTTCCCGCTAAAATATGATTAGGCTTCTTGTTTGCCGGATAACACATCTAATGAATCAGGGTGTGCATGATAGCCATGTTTTGTGAACGCAGGCATATACCCTGAGGTGAACTGGGCACTCCACTGCCTCAAAGCACTAGCTATTCCATTTCCACCATAATTTGCACCTGCTTTGTTTTGCCAGCAGCACAGACCCATGCTAGCTCTGGAACTCACCTCCATTCCAGGAACTGGGAAGCAAGCACAGAGGAACAAACAAGCAAGGCAGCAACAGGGGGATCTACACACTGTATTTACAGACTTCTTTTTTAAGCATGCCTAGCTACATGTGATAAAGTTTTCCTTTCATGTAGCCCTGTGAGGGCAGGAAAAAACATTTTCATTCTACAGGTGCGTAAGTGAGACGTAGATAGAGGTAAAGATCACTCAGCAATGGATCTATGATATAGATTCAGGTCTTATAAAGCCTATTCCATTTCCCTCTGTTCTGATGACATTATTCGTCCATCCCCCTTCCCAGCCCAGGACAGGAAGAAAAACCTTCATTTTGCCGTTTATGCACCTTGCTATTTCTTTATCCTTTAGCTGAAGACACTTTAATTGTTGTTTAATTGTTGTTTAAGACTTTAATTGTTCGAACACTCCATGTCACCACAGAAGTCTGCAGTTGGTAATTAATGACCTATGGTTAGCAGCTGCTTTACCTCAGCAACTTGCAGATCCCTTTTACTTTCAGAACTTTCCCTGTCATATGACTTGCTTCAAAATCAACTTTCACTTTCTTTTCTGATATACAGGAAGGGAAACTAATGTTGTTTCCGTGTTGTGACCCCAGAAAAGAAGCTGTTGTTCAACTTCTGGAAAAGACAGGCTTAAAAAGAAAAACAACAACAACAACAAAAGAATTATATACATAAAAGAAAGTTGAATACTTTAAAACAGGCAATGTAGTCAAAACAAGGCAACTGCTTTTATGTACTTTGACTGCAAAAATTGTCTCTGGATACAGCTTAAGTTCTTCTGCTTCTGAAGTGTCCCAGTACCTATGAATCTGTGTACCTTTATCACTGCATCCTTTTCTGTGCTTTGTTCTTGTCTGATGCAGTTAAAAGTCAGAGAACAACAAGCATATCACATAAAACAAAATTGTTGCACAGAAAACAGTGGTTCTATTCTACTACATAAATACATATCCTTTTCCCCAAAAGTATAAACTGGTGGTTTGAACATGAGCAGAAGACTACTATCTTCTCTTTGCTTGTGTCAGCCAAGGGATGATACCTTTCCCACTTTATCTATGGGTAAAAGAGGGAGGTTTAATTCGGCAGTGCATGTAAAGCACTTTGAGTTTACTAGTTGGAAGGGATACTGGAACTAAAATGGGTACTGCTAGAAGCAAACAGTGCATCTATAAAAGAATGACTACTGAATTCTTTCAATTTTTTAAAGCAACTATGGTAAACCATTACACAATAGCTGAAGATGCTACTACTAATGAGACGAATTATCAGCTTACCCAGGTGTTTAAATGGACAGCTTAAATATTATTTGAAATTGCAGATTTTTACCTTACTGATTTTAGACCATAGACAAACCACTGTAACCTTGGACTACCGTCAATAAGCAGCTTATACCATAATAAGAAAGACTGCTGATTTTCTCCACATCACTGTACAGAAAAAACAGTGAAGACAAGTTCCCTCACTACCACGGTGACTTGCAGAATAAATAAATTAATTAAATAATTCAAACATTGAGAGGTTTAGAGCAACACAGAGACTCTTAGAAAGGAGATTAAACATTGTTTTGCCTTCTTGGCGAAAGTTGCCAGAGTGACAGCCCTCGACTCCACTATATCCAGAGAACAAGCGTTGTACAGACAGAAGTTTGAAGTTTCAGACATTTAGCACAGTGCTTTGAGAACTTTCCAGTTCAGAAGTACTTATGTCTTTCAGACTTACACTGCCTGGAGGGAGAAAGTAAATCAGAGATAAGCTTCAAAGATCAGACCCAAAAGTGTGTGTGGGCGTTCAGTATAGCCCATTTAGAGAAAAGAAAAAAATCCATTATGTTTCTATCTGTGATGTGAACTGCCTGAAAGTTTGGGATGTTCTGATCTGTCAGCAGCTTTGAGTAGACTGTAGAAAGGTGATGCAACAGCCAAGTGGGGATCTTAACATCAATTTAGTCAAAAGCTGAGACCATTCACATTGAGGCTTTGAAGTACATAAAGGTTATTTCTATGTGTATGTAAGACTCTTTACTGAGGGGATCAGCCAACTTAATTGCGGGTTTTGTTAAGAGCTGGTGATTTAGTTTAGGTTCAGAGAGAGGTTCCACAGCACCAGGGAATGAACAGAAAGAGCTAACCCTCACTGCTCAGTGCTGAAAAAGGTCTGCGGTCAACTTACGGTTTTGTATATGAAAAAAGAGGAGTTCACAGTTCTTTATGGTTCTAACGCAAAACCAGATGAAACTCAGAGGTTTTGTCTGTCTTCCACTTAAAGTGTTCAGGCTTAGCCAAACTTCAGACTGAAACTGAAGCAGGGGGAGGGACTGAGAATCACACATGGATTGCAACCAACAAAAATATTTGCAAAAATTGCCAAGCAGTAAAACCACCAAGTCTTGTATGACTTTACTTACTGGTTATAAGAAATAGCAATGACTTTAATTTGGGTTGGATGTGATTTGATACTGAGCTCAGTTCTGAGGTCAATGTCAAAACCTCTGATAACTGCAGTGGAGAACCACTCAGCGCCAGCCTTTATGTCCTGCCCTAATGATTGACACTGGGCATGAAACCAGGGAAAGGGTGACTGGAATGTCACAGGTGACCAGCAGCATTTGGAGAAGGGACTGTCTCCCTGCGGGTCAGAGAGACGTGCTTGTTGATATACCTGCTGAATGAACCCAGCTCAAAAGCAAGACTAGGGTGAGAAGAACACTTCCTAGTTATTATTCTGTTTGAGATACATTGGTGCCATTAAACATTTTGTTCTTTTGCCAGGGACATGTTTCAAAGAACAGGAGAATACCTCAAAATACAAATATTTTGACGGCTACACTGTGTTTCCTATATGCCAACTTTGTTAAGAGTAAAAAATGTTAGTCAAGAAATGATTCATTTCTTCAAGTCAGATAACATGGGAGATGATGAAGGATGAATCGCCTTGTTTAGCACTACAGGAGTATAAGATTAACAGAAATGATACATTCGGCAGGGCAGGAGAGGACAAAAGGAGACCATGAACAATCTGGGCCTGGAACTAGAGGTGCACATCCTACTCCTTTTTCTTTCACTGGCTTTCCCATGTGGCCTTGAACAAATTGGTGTGTCTTTCTATACCTCAGCTTCCCTATCCAACAGCTGGAAATAAGTCCGCATAAATAACCTTAATGTTGGCTGAAATGCCTAATTCTCTAGCATCCAAGATTTTGTATATTAAGTTCTCTAAAGTGCTTGGGTTTTTTATTTGTTTTTGTTTTCTGATCATCAGTTCCCCACAGAGGCACAAAGAGAGCAGAAAGGAAGTGAGAGAGTTAATAAACTAAAATTAAAATATTTTAAAAAATTAAAGTTAAAAATATCCAACCCTTCCCTCCTCTTCAAATGGACCAGCAGCCTATAAAACAACTAGTTCTTCCTATTCCCAGTGGTGGCTTCTACAGAAGCATTTTCTTTTACTATGCATCCACTGTAGAGTTTCTTTTCTGCTTGGCTGGGCAATCAGGTATTCAGAGCATAATGTAAATGCTCAGAACACAGAAGCATGAAAACTTGCCAGACAGAAACTCCAAGAGAAGGATTAACATTTTTTTTCCCCCCTCTCCCATGCCCTCTCGCTTCCCCCCGTCGCCCCCCGCCGGCCTTCTTGTCCATCCCCGCCCCCC
>NW_009953386.1:3091742-3108344 GCF_000747805.2 Chaetura pelagica | reverse complement strand
CTTCTTGCTGATTTTTATTTTTATTTATATATATATATATATAGATATAACAACCATACAAAAAAAAAAAAAAGGGAAAAAAAAAGCAAACCCAAAAAAACTAAAAGCAGCAAAAGGAAAAGAAAAAAAAAGAAAAAGAAAAAAAACAGAGAAAAAAAAAAAAAAGGCAAAACACAACAAAACCCCCTTTATTTCCTGCTTCGCCGCGGCAGCCCTGAGAATAGAAGTCTTGACACATCAAATTCTGGGAGCTCACCACTCACCAGGGCTGTGGTTCCTGGTCCAAGCGGTGACGAAGGAAAATCACCTCACAGTCTCTGGAGAGTGGCAGGGCTTGGCTGCGAAGCGCGCCCTGCGCCGATGGGCTTTTTGAGTTCGCTCTGTTCCAGAGCGAGTGCCGAGGCAGAGAAATTAGGGAGGGGAGAGGTGGGAAGGAAAATCACTGGAGCCTCTTACGATCAAACTTCCACTAAGCAAGAGGAAATGTCTTATAAATAAACAACAGCAAGAGAAACAAAAAAATCCATCTCGTCCTGCCAGAGGAATGTACATTATTGTCTCTTGACGGAAAACTTTACACCACACCAGAAAGCAAGAAAGCAGCCATGTCTCCTGAAGCCACCCTCCCTTACGAGGGTTGGGGGGGTGGGGACGAGGAAGAGGAGAGCAAAGCAAACTAAAAAAAAAAAATTATTGGGAAGTTCATGCAATTTCCCAGTAGACAAACAAATCTGTCCAAATTCAACAGATGTCACCATTCCAAGGTTTCATGCCGTGCTACATTTCTTTAGATCTGATCATAGCTCTGCCGTTAGGACATGTTCAGGGAAGAAGTTCAAGGGCAGGAAAAGGAGAAGAAGGTAACAGTACGTGTATGTGTGTGTATATCTATTTGTATGTATATATGTGGACATTTATTTATGCAGAATCTTAACATTATATGCTTTCATGATGCAAATTTATAGTAACATTTTTATATATGTATTTTAAATTAACTACTCACATTAACATCTCTTCCTCTACACCTCCCCATAATTTTTAACATTTATGGTCCAGAGTTTCAATGCTTTCATTCTCATCTCAGAAGACTGCAACTGAAGTCTACTTAAAGCTAGCATTTTATTGTACTGCAGTTCACAAGTGACATGAGTTTGGTGGTTTCAGTACAGTCCCTAGCCTTGCAAAAAAGTATTGCAGGATTTGGCACAATGTGCGGCAAATAACGGTCTCTTTATGAGGAACTACAGATGGCAATTGAAAGAGTAATTCACATAATTTATCAAGCACATTTGGAGACCTAGAATGGGGGATGGCCTGAGTCTACGAGAAATCAGTATGCTACAAGTCATTATTAGGGAGCTTATTAAATCTGCTGTGTGTGTACAGCATTAGAAGATCACAGATTGCTGATGAGAACCAAGGTGCTTGGCAATGTTTTGTTTTGGGTTGTGACTAGGAAAGCTGAGTTCTGCCAGTGAGGACCTACTTCAGAGAAGTGGGACAAAAGACGAAAATATTATGCGGTAACTGAAAATGTCCCAGCAGTCTGAAATCTGCACTTTGCCTCCAGGGAACTCTTCCATTTGAGACAGAGCTCCAGTGCTGAATGTGTACAGTTCCCACCCCAAAACTCAGCTTCTCAAATCTCAAAAAACCTGCCTAATCTGTTGAATTCCTGAGGACTATCACATTCACAAGACACAAATGACAACATGTTTTTTAAAATAATTAGTTTTACATCTGTGTGTTCTTGCTGGCAAAGTAATGCTGTCACAGACTCTTCTTAGCAACAATAATCCAAGATGCAAGTGGATAAGGCAGAGATGCTTAAGATTGAAGTATGGTTGAAAACAAAAGCTGAGAGTCTTTAATGCAAAAATTACAGTAACTCATAGCTCCTTCAGGCTCAGATTCTTTGGGGGGAAGCTATTGTTAAAGCATTTCTAGATCTACAATACCAAGGTGATCTTTATAAAAGGAAATAGTAAGCATTTTCAGAGAAAACTTAAGATGGAGCAGTAGAAGTGACACCACCAATACAGCACCGGGGAAGATGTGGCAAAGAGGGGAGTGTATTTGATTTTACTAGACTAATTGACAAACTGTAAATCTGAGCTCATACATGCTGATAACAAAGATGTCCCATGCCTGAAAGGACTTGTGGCAACAGAGAGAAGCTATAGGCTGATCTGATCTCATGTACAAGTGCTTTCTTCACTTGTGAATCAGCTCATCATTCACCTCTCACTACCTGCATGTTTACTAGCGTTGCCAGAAATACTTATGGAAATTGAGACAAACTTCAGCTCTTTCAAGTGAAATGTTATTACTGAGAGGTGTCCAGAGAGCCAGGTGCTCAGAGAGCAGAGTGGTCTGCAAAGGATAACAGAATGGAATTTGAAAGAACAATTCCTGAACACGCCAAGGAAAACCTTTAAACATTTCTAAGCAGACAACATGATTAGCAGGATGATCAACTGACCGTAGGTTCCCAATACCTTAGCTGTCTTTAGGAGATTTGCATAGATGGAAGTGAGGGCAGTATATGGCCCTCTGTGTTTACTAAGTCATTTGCTAAACAGATCAGAGATCAATAGAACACCTTAAATTAAGCACTCTGGCATTCTTATTATTTATTATCATTGATCATTAGAGATGGCTGTACTATAAGAAGAATGAACAGAGAACCAACTATAATCTTTTATTAAAAAAAAAAAAAAGCCTATGAAGTTTCTGGAAATTAGACTAAACAAAACACATGCAGCAAACAGATCATACAATTGTGATAAAAATTTTAGCAAATTCTAACTGTCTGCCCATCAGTGCAGACTATTTCCATAACAGATTTCAGGAGACTCTGAATTGTGGCATTCTTGTTTCACTACCATTAACAGTAGCCACAGCCTCAGAACTGCAAAATAGTAAGAGCCAGGAGGACAATAATTTCCCTCTGATTTGTTATTTTGACATTTCCCATTTCTGTCTTTTTCAAAGTTTTAATTTGGTAAGGGCACTTTCCAGCCTGTCTTTTAACAGGTCACTAATAACTTGGGATGCAAGATCTCATATTTCATTGTTTGCTGCTACCATCACTGAATATTTCATTTCCCTTGAGTACAGCAGACCACTCTGCTGTTTGTTTTTTTCTTTCCACAATACTATTTACATACTAGATTTTGTGAATCATTATTTTGCATTAGGCTAGGTTGATCCTACCTGTTAAATTAAAAGCAACAGACTGCCCACAGAAATATTTTCATCGTTTACGTAGCTTGGTGACGCAACTGTACCGACATTCCTTCTTCTTGGGGCCTACATTCAAATAACTCAAAGGTGGTGCCTAATTAAAACACATGCTTTCTTTATATAATATTTTGTAATATTCATAACGTAGTGTTACACACAATGACACAGACCTGTGCACACACATACACACATACATATAAATAAAATCATCAGAGTTTTCGTTCTATCTCCTGACTTGGCTGCTAGCTCTTGAACTAGAACACTAAATGCGTTTGGCTGCAATTCTACATACGCACACACAAAACACAGAGCTAAATTAAATTCTTTTTAAAACAACAGCACAATCTAAGCATTTCTCTGGCTGCCTTGTATCAGTGTAAGCACAAATGTCAGAAAAGTTGATGCTCTCTCCCACCTCAGCACATAAAGGAGGAAGAAACCCAGCAGAGACAGGAGAGCACTTGAAGATCCTGACTTTTGTCTCCTCTCCTCCATGCGTCCCTGAATACAGCAAAGGCACTGGGCTCAGAGGAAGGCCATGCTGAGATCAGATCTCGGGAGCAGCTGCAGCTAAGTACCTGGAGGTTAATTCTCCTTTTGCTCCATTAACCTCTGATCCACCTTTCTGACACCCTCGAGGAAGAGATAGCAAGATGGTACAGGCAGGAGAGCCAGGCATGTGCAGCAAGCTGGGCAGCACTACAAGGGGAGTCATACCATGATTGGGCTGCCTCTGGGTCCTGGACTACACAGGATTTGGAGACTAGTTTCCTTTGCTTTTGCCAATCCTACTCTCAGGACTGAACACTTTAGTGTTTCCCTGCAAGGGAAACTTCATGACAGTCCCCTGCAGCTTTCCCCCCTGTATGTTCCTCTGTATAGGAGGAGATACACAGCCTTTGGCACTGGACATAAACAGATGAGATAAACAGAGAGAGAGATGAGATAAAGATAGTGGAAAAGACTTCTCCAGATGTAGTGTATCTATCTATAAATAGAGATTCTCCTAGTGTCCTCCAGATGCAAACACAGTTGAGATTTTTGTTATTCTCTTGTTCAGTACAAAGCAATTAAAGGTAACAACCTCTCAAAATCTTCCTTTATTAAAAAAAGTAGGCCATAGACACAGAAGCAGTCAGTCATGGTTTGGAGTGGGCAAGCAAACGGTTTTTATTTGATTGTGCCCTTGTTTTTGTAACTTGCTTTTCTGCTGTGACCCGCTATACTTACCCTGTCTGCTGCGCTAACCAGCAACATGCCTTTTTAATCTGCCTTCCTGGGGTCTGCATTTGATTACAGCATTCATGTTCTATTTAGATTCTTTTGAATCATGCCCTGTGGTGCTAGCACGAAAGGTGTTATTTATAAAATGAAATTCTGTTGTATTGCAACGTGGATTCAAAGAGGACAAGTTATATTAAATACTTACTTTATTTAATAATATCTTGGATTTATTAACTCAATTTCATTACAAGATTAGAGACGGTAACCTGGAGGGGGTTATTAGCTAATAAACAGGCTTCAGGCAACTTTGTCCCATATAAAATAAAATAAATAAAAATACATATATATGCATTTAAATTACTTCTCTTTTGAAGGCCCAGATACACACCTCTAGCTCAAAAGACTGGCTTTCTTGATCAATGGCACGGTAGAGAGCTCTTGACTGGAACCTGCAAGCTCATAGTGCGTTTAGGACAATGGACATCCATATACAACTGCAGTCCCAAGTGATATTTAGTTGGTTGCGTCACATGTGGGCTAAGTCTACTGCTCAGCTTTGACAGAACTGATGCAGGATGCAGTTGTTTCAAGCCACTGTGGGCAGCACACCAGAAACCATGAAACTCTGCTAATCCGTTTGACCCTCCTTGACTTACTCAGCATCACAAGGCTCACATTTGTGAGTTATTTCACAGGTCTTGCTCTCCTAGCATCACTCCTGCATATTGCAGGACGTACCACAGGAGATAAACCCCAAGACAGCATCCCTAAAACTAACCCCTAAGGTATCAAAGAGCTTCTGTTTCCAGAAAGAAAGAGCACAGAAAGTTCCAGACTTTGTACATAGTATGATATGATTCTGTATTCTGATACTTAGCTTTTCATGGTAACTTAGACTGCATTTAAAACCAGTGTATATTCTATTCAGTTGGATACTGCAAAACTAGCAGTTGACTTCAGCTGCAATCTCTTCCCCTAGCAAGCTGAAGTGTTTGCTCCTGTGTGATTTACTGTTGGCAGTTCTGCACTAGTAGGGGGGTTGGACTAGTTGATCTTCAAAAGCTCCTTCCAATCTCATCCATTCTGTGATAGTCTGTGATATTAGGCCCAATGTAGAAAATTCACAGAAGCTTCAAAACTCCCTAAGAATACAAGAATATCAAGATGCAATTTTGAGTCCATTTCCTAAATTAAACTAATAAATAGTAACAAACTTACATTACTCTTCCCTGAAGCACTCTGCAACAAGACAAAGCTTTTGTGACTTTGAACCTGTCAGGTCCCAAATAAAGCCTGAATCTGCCATGGAAAAATAGTGCAGCATCAATGTCACAGATACTACAAGGCTGGGAATTCCCACTTGGAGGTGCATGGCTGCTAAAAGCTTTCACCCCACATCTGTTGCGCAGTTAGCTGTGAGTCACCTGCAGTCAGCTTCATTAGACCTGAGGTGTCACTCAAATAAGACAAGCTATTGCTAGAACAAGATAAATCAGATTTAAAAGCATTTGATAGATTAAAAGGAAAGTGTCACGATCTGTTAAATGGATATTCAAATAATTTAGATCTCAGTTTTCTGGTACATTCCGATTGTATGCCTTTGCCTAAAGCTGGATGGTAGGCAGAGACCAAAATAAAGGGCAAATGCTTTTTTTCACTCATGTGGTGTTGTTCATTGCAATGACTCAGTGAAATATAAAATCCAGATCATGAAAAAAAAATCATGAAAAAAGACAAATACTTAATGAATTAAATCTGTCCAGAAACAGATTTGAATTCAGAGTAATTTCTAAAATTTGGGAGAGGACACCTACAGCATGGTGGTGCACAGCTATTCCCAAAAGAAACATGCTAAGTAACAGAACCGTATGGAGAAGAGGTTAATTTGGGTCAAAAATGGAGGGAGATTGAGAAACAGATTTATGGTGAAACTTTCAAAGGCAGAAGCAATAATTGCACCCGCAAAAGGCATGTGCATCATTGCTACAAACAAAAACACATGCTTGGACTCTCTACAGGCAATCTGGCATCTGTCTCCCATTCCCTCCCTCCTCCTGACCCTGAGACCTCACTCTCTGGAATTTTGTTCTATGAATATTCCATAATGCTCTGCTCACGTCCTATTTTCACAAAAAGTCAGTGAAAACGCATTAGCTAAGAAGCGGAAGTTCACGGCATTACTGTCAATCAGTGATTGGTTTCCATGAGGATGAAGACAGATCTCAACTCAGAAAAGGTGAGATTCAGGCACAAGTGGTATTTTGTCCACATATGTTATGTATACATACCACTTTGGAACTACTAAACTAACTTGTTTGGCACTGGATTTGTTTAAACAACATTCATTTGGTTTCTTTAAAGTGAGGCAGAAAAAAAATATAATATTGAATATGTCAGGAATACTGCAATTTATTCTCATTCTCTCTTTCCTCACTTCCTTCTATATGCTTCAAACTGCCACTAAAAAAAAAACCTGAAGCTTTTTTCCTAACTTTTTTAAAAATTATTTCATCCCCCTAGGTCTAAAAATGTAACAATTTCTAGATTATAACAATTAGTGAGAGAAAACTGTAACTGATAATGTGGATTATAAAGGGAAACAATCTTTGTTTTACTGATAAAAGCATACTACTATTCCTAAATTAATGCAGTCTGTTTACAAAGAACAGACTAGGAGAGTATGCTCCATGATACAAGGGCACCCAGTATCCATGGGGTAGGGCTTTACAGAGGTACCATTGCCTTCTACTGTTTTTACCCACTCATCAAAGTTTCTTGCATCTTCTCCTCTAGAACTAAACCTAGTAAACAGGCCAAGAAAAAACCACAGCAATTATTCCCTTTCTTTAGGAGCTACCAAAACCAGAAATGCTGCAAAATGCAGACCCATTTCTAAATTTCAAATGTCTTTAGAATTTAATACAACTGCATCAATAGCTTTATAAGGAAGTGCTATGAAAAGAAGGTAGTTCCAGAATCTTTCTGAATTTATCTACCTAACAGAACATTTATCTTCTTTTCCTCAATGAAAGTTTCCAGAACAGTTCTGTTTCTAAGACAAACAAGAATCACACTATAGCCACACAGTGGGAGATTTCTCTCTCTCTTGGGATACTCTCTTTTTGCCCATGTGAGGTCAGTCTTTGAAGCCCCATCATGAAGCTCTATAACATATTGAAAGAGCTCTCTAATTAGCTACTTGCTAACGTAACATTGATACTTGGCTTCCATACTCAGATTCAGGTGCCTGCTGTAGGAAGTCGAGGGACCTGGTTTGAACACAGTTGTAATCTTGTTTCCCTCTATCTGGTGAAACCACAGTTTAAAATTTTCATACAGCACTCTCATGGAAGGAGCATTACAGCCACACTGCATGGCAGAACAAACCAGTCTGACCCAGGGCAAGCACTTTATTCTCTCTGTATCTCAGTTTCCTCAGATGTCTGGCTGGAAGAGTAATTCTTTTTCACTTACTAGAGATGCCTTACTTAACATCCCGATTATTAAAAAAATAAATATAGAAGAAAGAAAGGTTTAGAATGGCAAAGTACTGTAGGGCTGAGTGAGTAGGCTTGCTGCAATAATAAGGCTGTTGACAGTAGGCAGCAGGTAGCACAGATCTCATGAAAGATCACTCATGTCGATTTTAGGTTACATTCATTTCTGTGCCTGTTCCGTAGGCCCCTGGAGATTAAATACAGCTGAGTGCTATTACACAGTTAGCTCCAGCAAATGAAAAATATACTCTTTTAGCAGTTTTATTCCTTTATCAATTACTACTTTAAGAGACTTCTACTGTATTATTTTATATTGGCCAGTTGTAAAAATAATTTATTCCCTGAAGAGTTTTATTCCTTTCACATTTCAAATTTTTGTTCAATGTTTATCATGTGACCATTTTTGACAGACAGTGAAAGGAATACTTTCTTATAGGAGCTAGTACAGCTCCTTTTCTCAGGTACATTTTGACCATGTTTTAAAAAAAAGGCCTGTTTAGGATTTTTAGTACTGCAGTAAGTCTAGTAAGATTTTTCCGCTTCCACGTTTGTTTGTGTTATTGCATTTTCACCTGGGGGGGAGGAGAGGAAGAAAAAGAAAAAGAAAAAAAAGAGAGATCCTGTCCAGATTTCTGGTAAAGTGCCAGACCTATCTACGGAGGAACAAAACCACTCTCCTCTCTTCTTCTTTGTACATTTTCTTTTCTTAAGCTTGCTCCTACTAAGGGCTGTATAGAATAAGAACGAGTTTCTTACACACTTGAAACACAATACAAGAGCCACTGGGATGAAAACCTTTCAAGAGAGCACGGAATCGCTACACAGCTAGCTGGAAAGCATGCTTGAACACTATTCAATGACTGACATTGTCAGGTAGCTGTGTGACTTAATTCCCTCTGTAAGTACCTCAAATCACAATGAAAGTAGCTGTCGTGATGAGGAAGATGTCCAGTTGGATTGAAAGGGCAAATTTATGTTTCATTTGAGAACACAGTGTCATGGATGTGGGAACCAGATCATGTTCAGCAGAGGCCTGTGATATCACAGAATGGGATAACATCATTGTGCATGCCTCAGTTGCGGTCACGAACAGTCTAGAATCAATTAAGGATGAAGCCACCTGGGATGAAGCTCATCTATGGATGAACAGGGGAACGAACAGGTTGTGCAGCAGAGCAGAGCCAGCGTTTGATACTGCTGAAAGAGAACTAAACTTTTGTGGAGACAGTGTTGCACAGACTCATAAAATCTCTGCTGCTCTCTAGAGATCTTGATTTCATTGCAAATCCATAAATCAGATCAGACAAGGAAGGATTTTCTGAGGTTCACATACCTTGTTAATGAAGGGGGGCCCAGCTCAGACTAACCCCAGAGCTTGTAAAACGGAAATATGCCATATTCAAGGTTTTGTACAACTTCAGCACAAACCTTGGAGACCCAATAGACTCACCTGAGTTTTGCTTTAGGCTACTAAACTCAAGTAAACTTTGGGAGAAAAGACTGGCAAAGCTCCTACCCAGCACCTTTTGTCAGCATTTCTTAAAGCAGTTTACATAGGGATTTCCAATTTTACAAGGGCAAAACTAGTACAATGAGGAGAAATGCCTTGTTCAAGATAGTTCAGCATAACAGTAGCAGAGCAGGGACAGAATTCAGGTTACTTGTGGTCTGGGCCATCATTCTTCTCACCAGATACCATGCCTGAAGAAAACAGATACTACAAATTAGCAGCAGTGTTTTGAACTACTCTATTCATCAGCTGTAGACATACTGATGCCCCAAAACACCTTCTCCTGCTCAGTCACATAAGTTTATTCACTGGATCTGGACAAAAAGAAGTCCTTTACTGACTGGAATTACTTGTATCAATCTTTAGCTCTTTAAAACACTAATTTTAGACTTTGTGTTATTAAATGCATTTGAAAAGTATTAGAACAGTCTCCTGGTACATGGAAAACATATGGTTTCAACAATGTTATTCCTTCATGAAGGCCTATTTCTTCAAAGTTTCCTTTAGTTGAACACTAAGCTTGTTTGTTGTTTAGAATGCTTATTTTTCTATTTCTCCTCCTTTCCACAGCTATTTATTTAAATTATATATATAAGTGCATGTGTGTATATATATTAAAATCAAGTAAGTTTATTGACAGAAGATGTAACTATATGGTGCTATTCAGAAAAAAAAGCATTAAAGCTGCCAGGAACACACACCCTTCTCACAGCTGGTGCACTGCAAGTTTGCAGAGAGCAAATGGTGCTCGTTGTGCAGTTTTAATTTCTTACAAATTCAGTTAATATATTTTTTAAAATGGGAACAAGAAAGACCACCTATTCTGAGGCTTATGAATACATTAAGAAAAAAAGTCTTTAAATTTTTTTGAGCCAAGAGTCTAATAATGAAGAATATCCATTGTTTCCCCACTACTCCCAAAATACTAAGCTATAGCTGCCCTCCGTTTTTCCTGGTACCATTTTCTGTGTCAAACTATTATCACCATTTTTGGTCCCTCTGCATTTGTCTCCCCTCTCTGAACTGATTCCAGCAATCCTTGTATTAATCCCACCTCAAGTCAGTTTTTGAACTTGAGGGAAACTGTGCTGATGCTTGGCAATGCAGACTGCTGTTGAGTAAGCAAGTAATCTTAACCTTGTTTTGCACTGGATGGTTGAAAGAGAGAAGTACAGCAGACAAGACCAGACTAGTATTAAGCAGGAAACAGTCATCCTTGACCAAGGTATGGAGCAGGGTGCAAAACCAGGTACTCCACAAATTCCATCAGGCTTTGTAGAAAAAAAAATCAGGAGGCAAATTTTCAGCAGCCGAGTGGGCTACAATGAGCATCACTCATTCAGTGCTATAGAACAACAAGCCTAACACCAGGCCTGAACACGAGAGGTGGATGAGGAGAATATTCCTTAGACCAAAGCAGAAAGTTTGCTCTAAAGAAATTGAGAACCATGCCTCTAGGAAACATGCTAGACCTATATTCACTAAACTAGGAAAAAGAGCTGAAGTAAGTGAGTGAACAGGACAGAGTAGAAACAGAATTGGAAAAGGCATGATTTGACAAAAATAAAAAGTATAAGTTGGGTACCATATTATATTGCTGGATGAGGAAAAGCAAAAGCCAAACAAGACTAAATTCATGTCAGATATTAGCTGCACTGCTTAATGAACTTTTGATATATGCTTAAATACTATGACTGCAGAATGATAATCTATAGCATTGAATTGAATCTTTTTCTTTTCAGGCATGGTTTTTTCCTTGCATTTTACTTTTCTTTAAATTGATTGTTGTGGGGTTTTTTCTCTGTGAATTTATGCTACCTATGTTGGAACCAATTTATATATGTGCATCTTGTTTACACAAAGAAATCTAAAATACTGCTCATGCAAAAGTGTGTCTGCAACTACAGAGGTCAGAAGGAATCAATGGAGTCAAAATGAATAAATTAATAGATTTATGGCTCAAATAATCTGCCCAGGCAGCACAGTTTTAGTTCCTAAGTACTATAAGCCATAGAATTTGACTTGGATATATTTGCATTCAATCCATTAGGTGAGAGACTTCTTCGAATTGTAAAACAGAGGGAAAACAGACAAATTGAGAGGTATCAACAAAATGAGAGTTTGACCTGGCATGGGAGAATAACTGTCAGTTAAGGAGATTAAATGAAAGGAGAGAAACACTTGAAGGAATAGTCGCCTGTACACTGAGTGGACGTACTTGCAAAATACCTGATGTATCTGTAATGCAGATACAGATAAGACAGTACTAGGACAGCAAGGAAATAAGGAAAGATAGCGATAAAGATAAATTCCCCTTATGCCTAGAAATGACCAAGGACAAAGGAAATATAATACATATTTGTTAGGTGACCACATCTGAACTTGTGCTTGAATTTTGACCTCTTGCTTGATGTAAAATTATGTTTCTAAAAGACAGAAAGGAAAAATTAACTTGGCTTCCAGACAGGATGCTGAAAGAAGTACTGTTTGCTTTATTTGTCCATGCAGTTTTTTGCCACTCCCACTGGAACAGTGTGAAGGACAATTACTTCAAGTGTAATAAAATGAGTGCCCTAATGTGAACACTTCCAAAAGTGAGATCCATCATGCCTTGACAAACTGTAACGCCAGAACCCTTTGCCATCACTGCTCTGTCCGGGAACTGCCCTCAAATATTTGAGACATTCCTGGAATTAACAAATAAGTGCTGATTTGGCCAGGCTGGTTGCTGCCTGGTATCCCTGGCTGGCACTGCCTTACAATGGATGGCATTGTTATGCTGCAGCAATTCTTTTGCTTTCCTTCTTAAATTTCCCAGCACCAGCAAGAGGAAGTCTGATTAATTTCAACTAATGTGACTCTTGAATCAAAGGTACAACTAATTTTAAGTAAGCCTTTGTTGGATCCTTAGTCTATCAAACCATGCATTCTTCAGATCATTTGTCTTCTAGAGATGATATAATCAGGTAGACACAACCATTTTGGTTGAACTCAGGTGCATATTTTCTTTTATTGAAAAGCTGGACATGAACAAACACTTACAGTACAGCCTCATATAAAGTCTATGACCAAGCTTTTCTGTGCTATGTGGAAAGAGTTGCCTAGTATAATACGTTGAACTTCTTAGAAAATGAGAAAAAGCAAGTAAAAAGGACAAAAAGTCTTTGTCAGTTCCCAAGTCAGTGAAGCTGCAGTGCTCAGAATTGGCTTTATGCAATATACATAAATGTCGGGTCACAATGCAAAAAATTGGAAAAAGAAAATAGAATATTTTTTCCTGTTGTGCTTTTGTCCCATGAAGGAGCCCATAACACATCACTTAACTTGTGGTTGCTCGCTGGTTAAACAGAATACTGTATTTCAAATACCCCTGTAATGAATAAAACTAAATGTAATACTACAGAGATTGTCTCTGCCTTTTACAGCTCACAGATACAAGCTAAGTTTCAGGTAAGGTTCATCAGGATGTCTGTGGAAAATACCAGTCTAGGATCATATTGTTTGCTTTTCTAACCATGCATGTTCACAACTAGCTTTCATTTGCAAAAATCCTTCCAAGTGTCACTTGGTCAAGGCTCACAATGGCTCTTTCAGATGGGAAAACAGTGGCAAAGGGGCAATGTGATCTACTCAAGGCCACAAGATGAAAACATTGTCAGAGACAGCGCTACTAGAAATCAGGATTAGAAAAACTCTCTTGTATCTGAAACATGCTTTCATTATCATAGAAATAACTGCTCAGATCACCCACACTTCTTTAAGACAAATAGAGTCCAGATCCTATTATTCAAAAGTGTCTGGAAAGAACAAATTTGCAAGGTGGATATATAAGGTGCATGGTCCTTATACAGAGAAGAAAGAAGGACTGCTATGGATATTCAAATGACCTTCAATCATTATCTCCCAGGTCATTTGAAGTGAAGCTGCTAAATGCAGGGCTTCCTTGGGGTGCATGTAGGTACATTTGTATACTTCCATATATTTACACATTGACTATACATACAATACAATCCACATAGATTTGAGTATGGACACACAATGTAAAGTGAAAAATGTGACATTATTTGGCATGGTAGCAGCACCACATACTTAGGACTTGTTCCATGAGCAGGCTCAACTCTTTTTCTACTGGACTTGCAAAGGACAGCTGGAAAGCCTGGAAGTAGCACTGCTGCTGTCTCATCAGGAAGACGAGTGATCACTTGCCCTTCCCTCATGTTCATGTCTTAACAGTCCCACACAGCAGTCTAGTCACATAGAGCAGTCAAAGAAACTCGAAGGAACTATACTTTTCCATCTCCTGAATAGGCAGTTCAACATGCCTGTACAATGTATATAGAAGAATTCAAGCAGGAAGGGTGTGTGTATAGGTAAGAGGAACTGAAGTAGGACATGACTTAAGAATCAAGAGCCTCTGGGTTCTCAATTTCTGGAATCTGCTACCATGTCATAGGACAAGTCTGTCTTCCCACTTACCTATCATTAGAAAAGGGACAAAAATAATTACCCGCAGCATCTGGAAGACTAAAAGGTTTGATATGTGTGAGTGTATATAGTTGTGTCCACACATGAAGTCTCCTGAATAACATGGAGACATATGGGGGTAGATGCTCCATCTAGCCCAGAGCTCCCTCTCCAATGGAGGCCAAGAGTAGGCATATAGAAGGAAAAGTATAAAACCAAAGAAAAACCCCTTGTCATACCTTCCCAGAATATTCTCCTTCCTTTCAGTGATTCAGTTGATGGACTTGGATAATAAAATCATAGAATATCTCAAGATAGAAGAGATGCACAAGGATCATCAAGTCCAACTCTGTGCTCCATGCAGGAGTGCCTAAAACTAAACAATGGGCTCCATTAAACCTGCAGGTGGGGCAAAATCAACCAGTAAATCTAGTAACCAAAACCATAAATAATGTCCCTGAGTGGTAACAAAATGCAAGCACAACTGCAAATACATTGCAATGCCATATTGAAAAACTGCTTTGTAAACTACGAGTACTTAACCAAGCTGTTTCTTTGAGGCAATGCTATTTTTCCTTTCTACAGGTAGCCCAAATGTCAATCAGGAAAAGGTTGTATAACCAGCCACCAGAGCACAGCACAATATATATGATGAAACCTAGATCTGAAAAATGGACCAGCATCATGGTGCACCTGAACAAAAGAATTATTTGAAGAGGCAGTGCTTATTGGCTTGGGCAGAGTGTCATGCTGTCCTACCTATGTTGGTTCTTGTTTCTCAAGGTGGTTTGTTCATTGCTAACTTGGGTTCTCTGCACTGTGCTGAACTGTGCAGGTACTGCCCAGTTTTCTAATGTCTCCTAGACTAACTAGACCAGATTGGTGTTGTAGTATCTAATGGCAACATGCATATGAATTACTGCAGCCTGGTATCTTTTCTCTAAATGTCTTATGAGATACCAAGACTTTTAGGAATGAAAGTGACAAAAAAAATTAAAACACTCTGGAAATATGGAGGAATTCTCTGTCTTCAAAACTATGCTATCTGTGAGCCTGATCGCTGTTTGAGTTAAAGGTCCATTTTTGTCCACCAATGTCAGCTCATGGAAAACCTCACAGGAAAGCTCGAGTTAGAAATGAAGAAGACCTGCTATCATTTTCCTGAATGCATGCAAATGTGGCAATCTTGGTAGAATTCAATTCACTCATTTTAGCTATCTGAAAAGTCTGCATATAGCCAGTTACCCTTGCTAACCAGTGGATAGTGACAGGAACCTGTCAAGAGAAGTATGCCCCAGTGTAACAGGTCTATCAAAGGAGAAGAATAAATCACATTCTGGAAAGGTCCATTTTTCTTTGGTTATCTTAGAGAAAAATCTAAAATTCTGATTGTCAGATTTCCAAGGTTAAGCAAGAAGTATTTTTAGCCTTATCTGCAACTTTGACCCTGTCAGCTCATGAAGTAGCGAGGAGTTGGACCCAAATGCTGGATTCCAGCATTTTAGAGCATGGAGGATGTTTAAATCCCAAATGACACCAAACTTGACAGACTTATCCTGTACGCATATGCTTCTGTTTTGCTGCAGGGGAGGTGTGTGTTGGGGGAATTCCTCTAATTCTTTTCTGCTGTAAACTACTACTCTTCTCTTCCTTCTCATCTGGTGAAATTCCCAATATACAGATGGGAATAATAAAACATATGTGATCCTTTATCTGTATCTACAAAGAGGATTTATATATGAATCCCATTAATATTAGCAGAAGTGTTGTAAAGAAATCTGCACTAGGAAGAGAATATGACTGAGTTTAAAAAAATCCTAAATTCAGACATCTATGGACCCCTGTCATGAAGGCAAACAAAGAAGTAAGGAATGCAGCACAGCTTATTTCCCCAACAACAGGACATCTAGCCTCATAAACTCAAGTTGCCTTGATTTAGAAGCAGAAACTATCACAAATTAAACATTTTCAAGGTGGTTTCACTTTCGCTTATCATTTGTTTGGATATTAAAAAACCAAAGCCAGAATAACTGACAGATGCTCATACAGGAAGGAAAGGAACCCAATACCATTCATTATTTTAAAAAGACAAACAAACAGAAAATATTATTCCCATTTGCAGAAATTGATTGTGATGCTACTGTTCAGTTAGTCCAGTCTCTCCTGTACTCAGAAGAAAGGTATGGAGAAGACCCCTAAGCATACTTTCCTGTTTTTCTCATTCCACCTGGAGAAGCAGAAGGAGCCTGTGCACTAGTTACTCCCAGTGCATTCAAAGGAACTGTCTGTGGGGTTCTGCAGTGAACTGTGTGCCTACAGGAAAACCTTAGGAAAAGCTTTTAACAGATTCCTGCAAGAACTAAACAGTACTTCAGAGGACAGATGGGAGGAGAAAATAACATTTTTCCATACTCTGCACCTGCTTCAGCCTCATATAACTAGGTGATTATAGCATTCCTGTCTTAAATCATCCTCAAAAGGGGACCAAGTTTAAACTTTACAAACCTCAAACCCTAATTTAACCAAATAAAATACCACTCAATCCTGTCAAATGCTTTATACAAATTCTTAAAAAAATGAGGTAAGTTATATCGTGCAACTCTTTGTGAAAAAGAGGAAGGAAGGAAGGAAGGAAGGAAGGAAGGAAGGAAGGAAGGAAGG
>NW_009953386.1:3082130-3091352 GCF_000747805.2 Chaetura pelagica | reverse complement strand
GGAAGGAGGGAAGGAAGGAAGGAAGGAAGGAAGGAAGGAAGGAAGGAAGGAAGGAAGGAAGGAAGGAGGGAAGGAAGGGGGGAAGGAGGGAAGGAAGGAACTATCTCAAGATATTGAGACAGATATTAATTCCAAATTGAGTAAATACAATTTTCTCTTTTTAGTTAATTTTGCAGTTTCAACAGTGTAATTTTTTCTACCTTAGGTTAGTGAATAATATTCATGTTTCTTATTCCAAAAATTGTCCTGTTTTTTTGAAGTAGATTATAAGATTCCTGTGCAGTTTCTTTAAAAATTTAAAACCCCGATTATGAAAACATGCACTCCTACACTCAGCTTACATGTGGCTAGCTACTATCCTGAATTTTTAATTCTACAGGACTAGTTACAGCCTTAAACAGTAGATAGTGATAATCTAAGTTCTATTCAAATTTTTGAAGGTAAAGAAACCTACCAAAATTCAAAATACTGACAGCAGTATTTATAATATAGTCACTGCTCTGAAAATATAACAAATATATAATGTAAAATGCATATGAAATGTAAATATTATAATAGTTACAAATGCAGCTCTCATTAGATCTGAGATTTCTGCAAATCAGTGACATTCTCAGATTCTAGAAAAAACACTATTTCTGTGCTATTACATATTGCAAACTGCAGTAGCGTCCATATAATTTTTACAATTCTTATTGGTAGCTTTTCCTGCTGTCACCACTTTTGACATGGAAAAAATTCTGCTTATCTGACAATTTATTTTGGTTTATACTCTTTAAACAAGAGCACAGACTATCTTCAGTAGTACTGACATCAGAAGTACCTGCCTATCCAGCCCAGACCAGAGCATACAGATGTTACTGGAAGCATTCTCACGTAGCTAAATGGTCTTTGGTGCAGGCTTATTGGGAAAGTTCCCAGAGCTGTCAGAATAATTGCTCTGAAGCCAACGAAAGTTCTGGATGTGCCATTAAATAAGAAAAGAATAGATCCACATGGGCTTGTACAAATTAGAAATATTCTAAACAGTCTGCAAATCTCCTGCTGATACCTTAATTTGGATTTCTAAACCAGGAATCCCTTTCTCTGCTTTTCACATAACCGCATCTTCATCTTGTCTTGCCTTTCCCTCAGAAATCTGGTCACATACATGGTCAAGACCAGTAACATAAAAATCCAGCGTTGAATCCTGAAGTATTATTCACTTCTTTCTTGGGTAAAATTCCCTCTGAGATCAATAAAAGAGTATGGACTAAAAAAGCGGCCGAGAATTTATCCAACTCGAATAATAGATAACATATGATGACATAGTTCGGTGACAGTCTGCCCAAACTGGGAGAACTGACATGAAAGAGGCTTTTTCCATGACCTGTCAAATGCCCTTTGACCTGTTTTTTAGGGATTTCCTTAGGCCTTTTGCTGGAATTCAAAATAGTTCTAACCTCCATAGCCAAAAATGTAGACACCCTAGAGTGTTCCACTTTTAAATCTCAGGAAGACACCTGTGTACCTATAAACTGTTCCCTTTACTCTGTCAAAACTTTTGCCCTGTAAAATGATAAAACCATACTGAATTGTCAGCCTAGGCTCTGTATTCTAGTGCTGATACTATGATTTATAAATATCCATAGGAACCAGTAAGACCAACTTAAAACCACAGCACATTACTCACTTTCATTAAGAAAAGGTGAATTTCACAGAAATGCTTTTAAGTCCCAACAAGCTCTTAAAGTAGGAATTCTCCCCAAAGTTTGTATAATAAGAATGACAGAACATTTTCTTGATGTGTATATTGCACTTTTCATTAGTACTGACAGGAACAGCCCAGGCTGAAAAGTATTTCTGTGGATAGTTCATACCTGTTAAACTGACCAGTAAAAACCAACTGCATGAGCAACAGAAAATAATGTTTACAGCAAATAATTCATGCTAGGTACACAGTAAACTGGTACTGGATGAAGAGATTAACACAGAGACTGAAAAATTACATGGTTTAGTCTCTAGCCCATGACAGATTATGTACAAAGAGGTACTAGTATTTATGTACAGGAAGTAAAAAAGCACATTTAGATGAGTACAGTTCTATGTAAATTTCATCGTGTCAGACCTCATGCACTCTCCTCACTAAGGGACAAGAAGAACTGCCACCAAAGAGAGACTGTTGAATGGCACTCATCTTGCAATCAAAGTGCAGTTCTGAAGATGAGAGTGATATCTAATCTGCAGAGGGAAAAGACCTGGAGTAAACAAAAAATTTCTACATACAACTTTTTCTCTATATCAGAATGAAGATCTGTTAGGCTATGGAAAAGAGTTTCTGGGAACAAAACGTCCCTAAACTATGAGGCAAATTCTCTATAACGAGATAATAGGGTTTCCACTGTTTATCTCTTTGGAGTTTTCCTGTACACAAGTTTCCCAGGACCTAGAAGCCATGCTACCTACAGAAAAATTCCATGCAGAAAAAAAAAAAAAAAAAAAAAATCATTTAAGTTTGAAAAGACCTTTAAGGTAATCAACTCCAACCATTAACGCAGTACTACCAAGTCCACCATTAAATCACGTCCTGAAGAAGCACATCTATACATCTTTTAAATAGCTCTGGGCATGGTTAGTCCACCACTTCCTTGGGCAGCCTATTCCAGTGCCTGACAACCCTTTTGGTGAAGAAGTTTCATTTAATATCCAATCTAAACCTCTATTGGCACAACTTGAGGACATTTACTCTGGTTCTATCACTTGTAACTTGGGAGAAGAGGCCAAAACCCACCTCCCTACAACCCCCTTTCAGGAAGTTGTAGAGAGCAATAAGGTCTCCCCTCAGCCTCTTTTTCTCCCAACTAAACACCACTATTTCCCTCAGATGCTCCTCACAGGACTTGTCCTTTAGAGCCTGAACACAAGCCTCCTTGCCCTTCTTTGGACACACTCCAGAATCTCAATGTCCATCTTGTAGTGATGGCCCCAAAACTGAACAGAGTATTCAAATGCAGACTCACCTGCTGGTTATGCTGTTCCTAACACAAGCCAGGATGCTGTTGGACTTCTTGACCACCTGGGCACACTGATGGCTTCTGTTTAGCTGCCTGTCAACCAGCACCCCCAGCGCCTTTTGCTCTGGGCAGCTTTCCAGCCACTCTGCCCCGAGCCTGTAGCGGTGCCTGGGCTTGTTCCGACCAAAGTGCAGGGCCCGGCACTTGGCCTTGTTGAGCCTCATACAGTTGGACTTGGCCTATTGATCCGGCCTGTCTGGGTCCCTCTGAAGGGCCTTCCTACTCAACCCCCTCGTCCAGGTCATTGATAACGATATTAAACAGATATTAACAGGCCCCAAGACTGAGCCCTGGGGAACACCACTTGTGACCGGCCCTCAGCTGGATTTAACTCCATTCACCACAACTCTTTGGGCCCAGCCAGGCAGCTTTTTACCCAGCAAAGCACACACCAGCCCAAGCCAGGAGCAGCCAGTTTCTCCAGCAGAATGCTGTGGGAAACTGTGTCGAAGGCTTTACTAAGCTTGAGCTAGACAACATCCACAGCCTTTCCCTCATCCACTAAGTCGGTCATCTTGTCATAGAAAGAAATTAGGTTCATCAAGCAGACCCATGCTGACTGGGCCTGACCGCCCTGTTGTCCTGTACATGCAGTGTGATGACACTCTAGATTATCTGCTTCATAACCATCCCTGGCATCAAGTTCAGACTGATAGGCCTGTAGTTCCCCACATCCTCCTTTTAGTCCTTCCTGTTGATGGGCATCATATTTGCAAACTGCCAGTCAACTAGAACCTCCCTGGTTAGCCAGGATTGCTGACAGATGATGGAAAGGGGCTTGGTGAACACTAACACCAGCACCCTTAGTATCCTTGGGTGGATACCATCTGGCTCCGTAGACTTTGTGTGTTTAAGTGGTGCAGCAGGTTACTGACCATTTCTCCTTCCATTATGCAGACTTCATTCTGCTCCCTCCGAGACTGGATACCTAAAGAACAACTAGTCTTACTATTAAAGACTGAGGCAAAGCTCTAACAGTCAGTCAAACAAGCATTCTTTTCTTCCATGGGATTCATCCTCTCCAACATAATCTAGAACCCTGAATCATTGCTTGCTGTCATCCTACTCCCATTTATATGTGCAGCTGTCATCTGTTTGCTCAGCAAACAGAGTAATGAGAAGACACCTAAATTAACTGATACACAGAACATAAAACTATTAATCCTATCCTCAAATCAATGTCTGGCTCATGAGTCTGTGTACCACCATCTGAAAATACAAGCATTCCTGACAGAAATACTGCCTTTCTTTGGAAATTCTAATGCTCAAAATACAACCTTACAATAAAAAGCTCACAGCCCTTTTCAGGTCAGTAATATTCTGACCTCCTCCATTACACAAACAGAAATAGTGTTTGAGGGCTGTCATAAGTACTACCTTATTTCAAACTCTATCAAGTAACACAAAAAAATAAGGACTTTGTGTATGTTGCCCAGCAAATAAAAAGCAGCAGCAGTGATCAAATCCCAGCTTTCCTGATCCCCAGTACCATGTCTTCATCTGGTAAAATATTCTAGGTTCCATGCTTATTCTGAAAACACCATAATAACTTCTGGGTAGATACAGAATCTGTATGATGATGGTGATAGATATTGATCCTGGGGAGGTTAGTAACATGGACTTTGAAGGTCCTTAAGACAATGTCTGGAGCAAACTGGTCAAGACTTTCCTTCTGTACGCTGCCCCTTCAGCATGCAATGCCAGGGATGCCCATGGTGTCTATCAGCTGCACTTGCAAGCCACAGCAGGAAAAAACTTCAAGCAACAACCAGAAGCCCACAGAGCACAAGCAAACCTACATGTTGTAAAGGTAGGCTTCACTGAACCTGGAAAGTATTACAGCATCTTGCTTTCCTGAGTAGGAAGCCCTTCACCTCCATTTTAGGCAAGGCACAGCAAACAAAGTCTCTTCTGTCTCCTACAACATGGCAGCATGCAACAGTTGAAGTGTTTGCTTGTCTCTCCTCAGAGTAGGTGCTGCAGATTAGAGAGGTCTACCAGGGACAGAAGTGGCTGAGAGCTTAAGACTCATTCCAGGGGTGACCCGCAGAAGATGTGAGTTTGCTCATGAACTGCGTCACCTCCTTGGTTTGATGAAAGCCTCCGCACCTCCCCTCCCTCCCCTCTCCTTTAATCTCTGCATGCTGCTATGCGGAAGGTGCCAACTTGAGAACAGACAGTTCTGAAAAGAAGGCAATTAAAAAAAAAAAAAGCACAGTACTTTAGAAATTTAAACAACAAGCCCTGTGATCAAAATAATTCATAAAGGGAAGGATTTTATGAAGTCATTTCACGAGCACACAATGCTTTTTTTTTTTTTGCTTTGTTTTTTAAATAAATCCGTCAGTACACATGCCAAGGCAACACATCTGAATACAATATCAGGAGACACACCCTGAATCCCTGCGCCTGTGCTCTCCCAAGTTACAGCAAAAGCTAAAATCTGGGCTTTTTGCCCACATTTTAACAATTATCAATTTATTTCTTTTCATTTGGGTGCATTAGTCAAAACCCTTTTTCACCCCTCTCTCCCTCTCTTTCTCTCTCCACTTTCCTAAGTGCTGCTTTTCTCCTCCCTTGACAAAAACATTATCGAAAAAATGGGTTTTTCTCTTACCGATGGTGTGTCTGTTTAAAAAAAAACAAACCCAACAAAAACATAAAGAGATCTAACTTAAAATGAATCCTTCTGGCGTAAGGAAGCCTGTTCTAATCCCTCTTTATCGGGCTTGAGTGATAGTTTTGCTCAACGAGTATTGACAGGGCTGTCCTGTTTCTCAGGCTTTCATTTTCCCTGAGTTGGTAAAAGGATACAGTGCATTTTCACATTCTCCAAGTCTGCAGTTGTTTTTATATAAGAAGCAATTTGCTTGGGTCACATCAGGTCAAATGGGAAGCCTGCCCAGCTCTTGGTTTTAAAGGAAAAACATACAGAACGACACAAAAACACAGCAGTTTCCTTCATTAAATTCCACTCTACCTGCCATGGGCTTGCAGCCACAATGGAATTTCCCACCCTGGCTGACCATAGCTAAACTTTTATTTTTAGTTGGTTTTTTGGTTCCCACCCCCCCTTTTTAAATAAAAAGTCTAATTAGTTTTCTTTCAGGAGAATTTTGAGGTAAGGGTTATTAAAGTCGATGCAAATGTCCATTTTAAAAAATAAATACATTTTAAAAGGCCTAGACAGGAGCGGGGCCAAATGCCGAAGTCCTTATTGAAGCCCAGATTCTGATTTGCGCTGTAAGTCAAAAGTAACTCTTCTAAAGTTGTTGGAGTTGTGCCTGGGTAAAAGATCAGGATCTTGCCTCAGCTTTTAACTAATTTCTCACTCAGGGAAAACCTCAGCTGACTTTGGTGCGAGTTTGTCTGAGTTAAGACTGCCTGTGAAGCACAGCATGAAGCCTGTCTCTGCAATGTGTTAGGCATTCTGCTGAGCTCTTCCAAACTGGCAGTGGCTTCAGTGCTTGAAAAGAATGGCACCCAAATAACTGCCTTTCTTATTGCTTAGTAATTGCAAAGGTTACCAGCATTAGGAAAGCCTACTCCCAAGGACAAGGAAAGCAGCCACAGTCCTCCCCCAGCCTCCCAAACAATCACTGAAACCCGAGGTGAAATTCTACCCTGAACTGCAAGAAGATGCTGAGGGAGTGACTCAGCATGTACATTTTTAAGAACAATAGATCACAAAGATGCTTCATTGATTTCAATATAGCCCTAAGGAGAGCCAAACATAGTTGTGTGCCTTGCTTTGACTATGATTTCATTATACACACAGGCACAGGGAAAAACAAAAGGAAAAAAAAAAAAAAAAGGGATACAACCTGAATCAGAGGTGAGACTATTCCTTTTAAGATGCTAAAAAGATGTTTAATTTGAATTTTGATCCATGTAAATATCAAAGTATTTGTACCTGGCCTCTCTGTACTCAATGCCCAGCTAATGCTACTGCTTCGCTACTGGCTTGCATTTAACTGCAAATGCTATAATTAAGTTTGCAGAACAGTTCATATTCAGACAATTTGCCCATAACTTTCTCAAACGTTCTCCTTTCGGGCTGAAAGACTGGCCTCAAATGAATGATATAAGGCAAACTGAGGGCAAGTGAAAAGAGAATAGTGGAGGATCTACTCAGCCTTGAATTACAAGTGGGTGGCCCCCTCCCTTTCTTACAATTTCCTCCACCCTGAAAAGCCATTCAGATTTTTTTCTACAATAAATTTTAAAAAAAAACACAAAAAACCACAAAAAAACGGGAAAAAAAGGAAAAGAACATTTGGCTCAATGCCCCTGTATCCTCTGTTTTCCAGACACTCATGTGTGAAACAATGGCAGTGAAGCCTGCATCAGGGCTGAGGATTGGTGGCCTTGGCCTTTGAACGATTTTTTGGGCTTACTATCATGACTTTCATCCAGAGATCACAAAGGGCTTTTCACTATTTATCACACTGGGTAGACCTTTGAAGCAGTGTGAGCCATATGATAGCAGAGTAACTCCATCCCTTGCAGTATCCTTTCCCCAGCAGTCTAAGAAACAAATGAGTTTTTAAAAATTTCATATACTCCCTTCAATTTCAAAGGCTGGCTAGTGGGAAACTGCTAAGTTATCTCCATTTTATTTTTCTACAGACAAATGGTTCTTTTCTCTATCTTTTCTCCCTGCTCTCTCTGGTGTCTGTTTTTCTAGTCGATGCATCTATTATCCCTCTTTTTACAATCAAATTTCTCTACTCAGTGTGTCATTGTGCTCAGGCTGTATTGTGCTCTGTCACCTCCAACACTTTTCCTTCCGAAACTCCACACCTCAATTCCTCTTTAAAGTTGCTTGCTGAAGCGTTTGTTCTTTCAGCATCACCATACGTTTATAAACTGGAGGTTAGTCCACTTTGTCTGGCTTCCAAAGCCATTTGCTGCTTGAGACCATTTCATATGAGCTTGTCTATTCATGTGGATAAACACAAAAACCTCAACTATAATGTGAATTAGGAAGAGGAAACAGCAGTTGCATGGAACAAATACCAGAGAGGGTGAAATTAGTAACAGTCACAGTTTTTAGTGGTGCTGCTCCTGCCTGCACTATTCCAACACATCTTTAGACAGTAGGGCTTTGCAAGTTAAAAGGATGATATTCTTGTTTGTTTGTTTGTTTTGTAGAATCAAGTCACCTACCAGAATATTTTGCTCATGATTCCAGCATTTCTATACTGTACAGTACCTACATTCACAAACTTCTGTCTAGATGATTAATCTGAATACTGTGCAGTTCCCCAGAGCAGTCCATTGTTTCTTTCAAAGCCTTTAAAACTTTCAACTAAACTTGGGATTTTGTAGTGACGTCTGGCTAACAGATGTGCTTGTTTGGGAACTTTTAGATACATTCCCTCAAAACAAGAGTCCTTTCAACAATTTAAATTTCATTTAATGGCAAAATTCCTATTGATTTGAAAAGATATGCTCAAATCTTGCAATAGGGAATTGGGCCTGAGTATCAGACATTTTGAAGTTAACATCAGGAAGTCCAGTCTCTGGATGGTGTCATCAAACTGTATTGATTATTTGTAGCTCAAAAACAAACAAAAAAAAGACTTTTGAATGGTTTACAGGAGAAATGATGGATAAAACTGGATGTTGCCCAATTAGTTACCTTGAGCAGCAGGTGGCCTGCAAGACAGCCTCCTTTCCATTGAGGTCATTCAAGATGTGCCATTTACAGCAGAAATTCCTCAGTGCTCTTCCACATCTCTTCCATTCCTTGCCCAACTGGCAAAACATCACACACCCTTTTTCTCTGCTTTAAACCCCTGGAACCTTCATTTCCTGCCACAGAGATGTACAGCACCAAAACCCTGCAGGATCCAGTGTCACATTGACATTGGCAAGACTTGGAAGACAATCACATCATCTCTATGCCATTGGAAATGATATGAAGTGGATGAAGTGGATGGAGGTGAGAACCAGAACTTTATGCATATCTGCTGAAAACCTCTGTGTGGTAAATGGTTCATCACAGGCTAATGATCTATCAGAGGTAATGGCAAGACCAGATGAGCTGTTGCATTCTTAAAGTAATAGCTGTCCATAGAACTTCCATTCTGGTCAGGGAAAATTAGCAGCCTTAAACACCACAACTGACTAAAAAAATGTGCCATTATTTTATAAATGACAGCAGGAA
>NW_009953386.1:3076607-3081885 GCF_000747805.2 Chaetura pelagica | reverse complement strand
CAGGAATGACTTTAATTATGCTTTTTAGCAGACAAAATTGTCTCTGAAGGATTGGGGGGGCTTACAAAGCAAACAGGAAACAGGCTCATTGAACGCATCTGTGGTGCATGGTTAATCTAAGATGAAGTTTTGTGTACTTTTATTTTCCATGCCAAGCATGATCACAATAAGATACGATTATATTCTATCAGTTATAGGGGTTATAGCTTGAACTACTATAGAAAACTAGCTTAAAATTATCATCATGTTAAGCTATTATATGTATTTTCTTAAAGATGTGCTTAGCAATTCTGTCTTTTGAGTGCTTCAATGACATTCTCAGAATCAAGCCTTTAAAATGAACTATTTCATTGCTTGTGTTGTTCTGGAGCTTTCTGAAGGCAGAATATAAAAAAAAAGCTTAAAATATTTTACAAGTTCTTCTCTATAACCTGCTTGTGCTTCATACATTTTTATTAAAAATACATATAATTTATGAGTTTTATAGCCCTCAAGGTATTAAAACTTGGTAAGGTCTGGAAAGAGAAAGTAACAGATAGTAATCAACCCCTACCTTAATTATTTTGATATTTAGGATGAAATCATGTGCCTAGAAAGAAAACATTTACCATTGATTTCAATATAGTTGAGATTTCAGCTTTGTTATTTGCATAAATTGTAAATAATTTAATTACTAAAGTACCTGACTGCTAAAATAACTGGACAAAGTTAAAAGCTCAATAACAAGAAGTTATCCACCAACAAACCCAATATTTACCCTTTTAAGTCTCTTACATCAAGAGCAACTAGCCTTCCTGCCTTTAAAGCCATGCACCTTACCTAATCTCTAGACATCTGAAAGCCCGAAGACACATCCCACTGACAAAGAAAGATACGAGGTACGGGACCTCCAAAAGCAATTCACAGGTTGGAGATCACAAACTCTCTCAAGGGTCCTGCTGTTTAGTGCACAACTGGGCTGAGCTGAGCTTGCAGCTGGGATGCTGGATGAGTTGCTAAAGTTGGCCTCCCTGGTCCCCCCAGCGAGGGATGGAAATGATTCAGCAGTGCTCTGTGCCAGCACAGCCCTGCTGTGCATCATACATCATCCCTTCACAGCCCTAGAACTGGGTTGAACTCAAAGTGTTCACATGCCTGAGTACAGCTAAAAATTCTAATCTTTGCAGTCACTGTTAGGAGATCTGTACATTAGGAGACTTGTAGTCTGTGGGTCTACACTGCTTGCTGTGATGAAGGATAGATATATATGGGCCAGTTCAGGGCTAGCAGAAATAAACACCATGGGGGTCTTTATTAGAGCAGCTCAATCAGATGTCTTATGAGAATATTTAAAGGTTCTATGAAAAACAAAAAAAAAATCAGTGCAAGGCTGACTTTGTAAGGTAGGTGATGGTACTCAGATTTCTAATTTAAATTTCACCATTCACCATAAGCAAAACACCTTTACTTGACTTCATATTCCAGAACCTGTCAAGACCATACTTCTTATTCACTTAATATTATTATCATACTTTTCCCAAAAATGTGCAATTCTTTCTTCAAGAAGAGCTAGCTGGGTGCTATGTTTGAGATGCTAAGGCTGTATTGATTTCTATAGAAATACTCACCATCCACTTGCTCCGAATGGCAAGTTTCAATGAGTTTTTCCTTGCTTTAATCTGTTTGAGCTAGCTCTTTGGCATTCTCTTATAAATAATAGAAGCTACACACTGCACTTTTCTAACATCATTCATCTATGGATCTCATAACTTAATTAAGAGGGACATTGTCAGGTTAAAAATCATATATTTTTTATTAAGTAATTTCCTTATCTATGCTACTAATAACATTTTAGGCTATTAAGTTGAAACAAATTCTGAAAATCTAATTTAACATCTACTGCTAGTGTGTATATATTATATATACACACAGCTGGTTTACTTTTCTGAGATATTAAACCAGATGTGCTAGCTTTACTTTTGTTTCAAGTTGGTTTTATTTACAGATCTTCATGTGTGAACAATGCTCTTCCTTCAGAGTGGTATAAACACTCCATGAGAACATTAAGATGCAAACAAAAACCTATATTAACATGTAAGAAAATAAACCATATGTTTTTGCAAATACAAGACTTGTAAGGATTCAACAACAATAAAATCTTAATTTTGGAAAAAAACTGCCTAACATTGTATGTTGGTTATTTTCACTTTCTCTAAAGGGAAAGTATTGCTTCTGTATTGCTTAAGTATGGGAGAGCACAAACCTGTTTGCTGGGAGGGAACACATCATTAATAAATTAATTCAGCTATATTTGAACCTTTTCAGATACCCAGAAATGGGCTGTTACTTCACTGAAGCTTAAAACAGAGGTTTGCTTTTGATGGGAGAAGTTATCTGTAGGGCAAGTTAGCATAATGAAGTTTCTACCTGTCATAGTTCAGTTAAATTCTAAGTTTTTGAAGTCTACACAGCACTTCCTCAATGGGCAGACAGTACCTACTGTGGGACCTTCTGGAATCTATATAAATAAAGTATAACATCAAAAACTACAGTACATATTTTTCTAACCTTCACTTAATATATGGGAAAACTAAGACACATAATCAAAGTCAGAGTGAGTCAATAAAGCCAAAGTAAAATCCATAGCCTGCACCAGTCACTCCTCACTAAACTACTTAGTTTCTTCCTGACATTTCAATGTATTTTAGATGAAGAAAAAAAAAACCTATTCTTCACTTGTAATTTTACTAGCTAACACATCAAGGAAGATGAGGTTTTGACTTCCAGTAGGCCATTTTGCTTAGAAAGAAATTCCTTCTCTTTCCTCTATTCCCTAGTGAGTGTTCACTTGCAGATCCAGAGCTCTTGCCACACAAACCAAAAGGAGTTTTACCTTTCATTTTGGTTTGCAATGGTCCATTACTCAGACATCAGTCCCAGGAGACATACTGACAACTATTGAACTTTTTTAGCAGGTGGGGGTTGAAACAGGAAGCAGGTCAGGGAGACAACAGCAGCAAGTCAGCCCTGTCTACTGTTTAAAACAAAAACTGCAACAAGACTGAAAACAATAAATACAAATAATAAAACATGCAACAAAAAAGGGAGCTGGCTAGAAGCCATGGAAGAGTGTTAAGGTCATCTCTGAAGAACGGTGGTGCAGCCTGGTATTCAAACCCCACACAACACTGTTGTGCAGAAGAATCCCTTAGATAAGAAACACTAGTCTTTTCCAGCATTAAATGAGATTCTCTTCAAACTTAGCTGTGAATTCTACATGCTCAAGGTTAATCAGTTTTGTAGCACAAAGAAAACATGAAATTAGGCAAATGACCACCTTCCATCACAGGAAGAATTGAAGAAATACATTGTTATTCTGCCTGAAAATCTGCTTGCCTGATAAATGTGTGAGCTTTCAGAGGTACTCTTTCACTGACTGATTGCAGTAGTGGACTTGAATGTATATTTTTTTGTTCATAACCCCTGACAACCTCCGGTGACCTGTTCTCTGATAAATCTTCCATTATTTCACCTTAACATCATCTTAAGTCAGTGTCAAATACACCTACATAAGAGCCAGAGTTTTCATGAAGAGCAGGAAAGTGTACACAGGATGCTACAAAGCATGGTCCCCTAAGCCAGGATAATTATTTTTTGCAACAGACTTTTCATATTGCACCTGCTCTGGGTCCAGGACACAACAGTTGAGAACCCATGGCTGAATGGCAGTGTTCCCGTGTCAGCTGCCGACCAGACAGAAAGTTGCATCATGGGCTTGGTTAAGTCTTTCAAATTATCAGTGTTTCATTTTCTTAACTTGTCATGCACTAGACATGTCTTGAGAGACAGTGCTTTAGTACTATGAAGTCCAATTATCATTATGTCCATCTCAGCCAAACTAACCAGTGACAACTACAGATAGGATAAAGCTTTTCAAAAACGTATTTGTGTCTTTCTTCTGGTGTCTTAAAAGTATGAGGTCTGATTGCTCTGGTATTAAAGTGTATAATAATCTCCTTAATCAGCACAGACCTTTTTCAACCATATGTATGTTTCAGCAGTGAATAAATTCTAACAGTGATGGTATTCTTCAAGTAATACAATTTTTCAGTGTCACACACATGTCTGAAGACATCTGCCTTTCTTGCTGGCTATTCCTAAGACCAGAATACTGAATTTAAAAGGTAGCTTGTCTGATACATAAAAATAAATTCTGAGAGTCATGCACAGCTACCATTCTCCATGCCCACTTTGGCCACTTTAAGGCTATGAGAATGCCCAGAAAGAAGTATTAGCCTTGTATTTGTATGCCTAGGGGGTTTTCTCTTAACATTTAGAAGCAAATGCCTAGTTCACAGATTTAAAAATACTGCTGAAGCCGAAGTAAAAGACAACCCTGAACACATCAAGACTTGATATATCATTGACTACATTTTTACTGTAATTACCAAGGAAAAAATAATAGCAAACCAGCTGTATCCATTTACAAATAAATTTAAGACAGACTCTGGGGTCCAATATCCTTATCTCATGGATAGGCTGAGCACACAAGGAAGTTACTCGCAGTTTAGTGCTCTTATACTGCTAAACAGATTAGCCAGAGCAACCACATGCCAATGGCCTCATCCTTTTCCACATAAAGGCAAAAGAATTCAGGTTGACCATTTTCGTAAAATAATCCTCTTAGGACACCACATGGTGATATTTATTGTGTCCAGTTCAAAGGTGTTGAAAAACAGAGGTAAAGAACTTGGTTTTTCAGAGCCGAGAATTAACAATACATTTTTCCATTTTGCACTGATTATTACACAAGAAATTAGCTTCTATGTTGCAGTAGCTGAAAGCAAACATGATTGTATTCCACATCCTTCTCTCCTTCGCCCATTATTTCTTGGGCTCACACATGTACTAGTTCTCATCCTCAAACACACACAGTCTCATTTACTTTCTCCCTCTCAATTCCACTCCTCCAACCTCTCGCTCCATAACCAGGTATCTACCCAGGGTTTTCCAAGGCATTCATGTTATGCCTCTATCTTTAGGCATTGCATGAGCCCCCAGCAGGGTTTTCTCCCCCTGGAGCCAGCCTCTTGTCAGGTTGTGGAGAGCCCCAGTAAGGCAGTAGTTGCTCCAGCAATTCTCTGCTGACCACGGGCCCCTTTGGGGTTCATGCAAAGGACCAAAACAAAGAATCTTTTGGTTTGTGTTTGACTGAGATTGTCATCAGACAACATAGCCATGAATTACAGCTTTGTCTTGTCCCTCACCTCTCCCTAAACCAGTTTGCTCATTTCCCTAC
>NW_009953386.1:3058931-3076405 GCF_000747805.2 Chaetura pelagica | reverse complement strand
CTACAGCTCACAGCAGAGAAGTACATTCTTTGGGTATGTAAGGAAGGCCTCCTTTATTAAATGCTATGAAGTGTTCTGATTTTCTCAGAAGTGTGGTGTTATTTAAGTGCTAATCACTCTAGTCTTCGGTATGTCCAAAATGATTGCACTTGTTACCAAAAAGCTCCACTGTCACACATTATATTGCCATTGCACTGAAAAATAATTAACAGCATACATTTTGGGGTCCATTATTTGAGCTGTCTGTCTGACTAGGGAATTATGCAGAAATCCCAACTTTTCAATGTAGAAATGAGAAAACATTTACAAGGTAGGCCAGGGAACAGTACTATGAAACAACTCATACAAAGAAAGAGGAAAGAGACCAATCTTCCAAGCACTAAGGCAAAGCAGTAGGTAAAAGTCAAAGTAATCTGATGTAACAAACAATCTATATGACAATTTAAGAAAGTAATATTTTAAATAGAGACCCAAAGTTTGTCAAACTCAAGTATTCAGTAAACCATTCTTAAACAACTAGAAACTCAGAAAGTAATGAAGAACAGCACATACTGTTCAAAACAGAAGGTGTAACATATGGTTATACCATTTTATATTTCAAACAAGACTTAAAAGCGTATGTATAGAGCACTAAAAAATGAGGAGTTAATTGTCTCTCCTCCCGCTTGTTCAGAACCTCTTCACCTCTCTGCCTCTCTGGATACAACCAACTTTATCAGCTTGAAGTCTAACTAATATAAACTCTGTTATACATAGAACTCAGAGTCAATATCCTTGGCTGACCCCAACAAAACCAGGTGGGACTGAAACTCTGTATTGAAACAGACCTCAGACTTCAGCACCCACCACACTGTGACCTGCATTACTTCCTTATCCTTCAGAGCTCCCAGATTCAGTTAGCTAACACTGAACAAGTACTTTGATTACCAAAAACCTCATGAAACCCCCTTCAAAAAAAAAAACAAAACACAAACCAAACCCAAATTACCACAACTCAAACCACAAAAAAACCCTAGGTAAAGTACCACTGGTACAGAAAATTAAATCAATCAATAAACCTCCGAGCTTTCAACAGATACATAAGCAAGCTGCAAATTTGCACAAGACCAAATCCTTAGCTGAAGATAGAGTAGCGAATGTCTTGTAAAGGCAGTACAGGTATGTTAAGAACTTGAGCTCCAAAATCAAACTCAGCCTCTGAGGAGCAGCAGCCTGGGAAGGGGCATCTTTCAAAGACTCTTTCCTTACATTCCAAAACTGTTTTTTCTTATAGTCTCAAAGTGGTAGAAAGTCATCTTTCTTCTTTTTCCAGTTTCAGCTCCTGACTTCCAGCACTGCTGGCCAGGCCGACACCCAATGCACTCAGCCTCTAGCTGCTGTGGAATTCTCACTCTGGCACCACATGCCCAACTGTGTTCATGGAAGTGGAAAATCTGACGGCATTGTCTGAAAGACACAGCTTGGGATGATTGCTCCTCATAGTTCCTCTGCCAGTGCATATTATTGTATTCCTCTCACAGGAAGGCTACTACACCTTTCATATTCCTCTGCTCCCGGCCACAGTATTCCTCTTTGCCTCTAAAGAAGTAGTTAAATGTGCTATATGATGTGAGAAAAGGTTTAAAAATCCTATGCAGATTAATGCTAAAATCTCCATATCTGTACCTGCTTTAGTAAAATCTTTGTGCAGCATAAACATGGGAAGAAGAGCAAAAGAAAACCAAAAAATATCCATGTTTGTGTCATGCAGATAGATGTCCCTCATGACTAAAATCCTGATTTTGTAAACAGAATATATAGATTACATTTATTTTAATGCAGGAAAGAAACATCACTATGACTCAACAAATACTTTGGTGTAAAATTTAAACAAAACACAGAAAGAAAAACTGTGCAGCAGCTCAGAGCCAGGTACATACCTGGTGCACTCACTAGAGATCTCAGCATGAGAAATCATTTTCATCACAGATACATGCTTTCTACCTTCAGTTCAATCATAATTCCTCACATTGACCTTTGGTATCTATCTAACCTCTTTGGAAGGATACTGTTAAAATAATGTCTGAGCTGCTGTGGACCTTCAATGCCTCCAGCCCTCTGGCTCCCAGGGTCCTCCAGGAGAGTGGTGACAAAGCATGGGAAACAGCCCAGGTCTGTGTGTCAGGTTAGTACCATAACAAATTCACTGTTCAGCTTTTTTCTCTCTAATGCATGCTGCAAGTTTTTATTTTAGGGATACAGAACTGAAAAAAGATGCTAATGAAAATCCTGCTTGCTCCAGCTCTCGCAAGGGCTGCACTTCCTAATATTCTCCCCTGATATTCCTTCCCCTCTCCCTGTCCACTGCCACAACCAGTGATGTTGTATTTGATTGTTTATAAGTCATCACTTTTTTTAAGACTGCTAGCCATGCTTAAACATTCATTCCACTGGAGACTTTCACACCCAAAGTCATGACTGGAAGAACGTTCTCTCTGCTGCTTTCTTTTGCTACAGGTAAAGGTACCATTGTTATGAGCACAACAAACAACATTCCTATTTTATCCAGAGAATCTGAATGACAGTTTCTCTGAGCAATTTTCCACCTTCATATCTGTGCACACTGCGGTAATGGCAAGCCTTGTGCTGACCTCATCCCTACACTTTTAGGTGAAAGCTTATGTTAATAGAGCAAACTAAGCTGCACAGTTTAACATTACCTTGGGCTGGTCCCATGCCAGGCCTGATCTCCCATGTGAAGTAGAAATGAGTCAAAATCAAAATAATTTAACTGAAACCAGTCAAGTATTACACTGGTATCTCAAAGTAACTTTGGTAATGTGGAAAACCAATAAATAGCTGATGCCCGGTGTGGGAAGCAATACTTTGGTAATAAATTAAGTGATACTCTTTCTTTTGATTAGGTACAACATTCATAGTCTCTATCTTTTTAGTAGTCCCAACAAGAAGCAGGTGTAGCAAAGCAATTCACGTATTGGTAGGCTTCTTCCAAAAATTAGTCATGATATGAGGAGATTAAGAGATACCTTAAAGACTATAATAGAGCACTTAAAATGAAGGTACACAAAATCCCTAGGCATTCAGTGAAATTTAGGCCAAAAAGATATAAAACATGCATAAATAATACATTTATTTAGTGCAACGGATGCCTTTTCCTATATATTTTGTATGTTATAAATTGAAATAAATGAAAAAACATGAAGTAGATACAAATACATGCACACACAGAGAGAAAATTATGTGGCCCTTTCTAGCATGAAAAGGAAATTATTAAAAGTTGGATAAACAACAACGGAGGATATGACAGGGGCAGCTGGAGAACCACACTGGGGGACAGAACTTCTAAGTGAATCCACACAAAAAAATGTCTCCCCTGACAATCCGTTGTTCTTCAAAGAGAATAATGATTCTAGAGATGAGTTTGCATTTGTCTTCGAATGTCACAATAAATGCTAAGAAAGCAGCTGAATGAGAGTTATTATTTCCTTTGAGCAAAGAAGGATTTGGGTAGACTGTCAGAACACCAGCACCCACAATATGAGGGCAGATACAAAGCAACTGCAAGCTAGCAGGAAGCTCAAAATCTGTCTCAGGCCCTGGGAAAGGAAGATAAAAGAGGCCATGGGGCAAACTGGAGATAGAAGAAAGGTAGATTTCAGAATCACAACTGCAAAGCAGCTGTTAAATCATGAGGTAAGTAGGAACATTGAGAAAGTGATTACAGGAGGCATAATGTTTTCCAAGATGAACAAAACACAAATGCAGGCGAATCGGTGGAGAATGTGATCCCCAGAGATCTGTGCTACCTTATTGGAATTACTCAGCCAGTTTCAGGGTACCAGGGCTGTATCCAAGTCCTTACCCTATTCATATATTCACTACCCTGAGCACAGCAGAAAGGACTAGTAACCCCTTGGTGCTCATGAGTACCAACAGCTATATTACAGGCTATCTAATCCTCCCGTTCTAAATGAGCATGCTGGGCAGAACATAAATCCAGCTCTACCTCTGAGTAACAAGATGCTTTTCCAACTGGTCTGATGGAGTACTTGGCCTGATGATGTCTCTCACAGTCAGATGTGTAATCTACCCTCTGGCTCCCTGTTGGTTTGGACTCTTTGCCTATATTCTCTAATACCCACGACTGCAAGAGATAAAAGAGAGATTCCTGTTTGACTGTGTAAGACAGTATGCTATAGACAATAAATAGGTAAGCCATGTCCCTGCACCTGCTGTTTGCAGAACCAGCCGTTTCCACTGCACAGTCTTCCCTGTAGTGCTCCTATATGGAAGAAGACAACTGTAAATGACACCAGAAGTAACCTTTAAAGCCACAGTGCAGCAGCAGGAAAAAAAAATCACAAACTGACCCAAGAAGCTAGGATGTGTCCTATTGCATTTTATCAGACTGCTTTGGAGTGTTAGTATCACAGTGCTAAGGAACTTGTTTCTTTATTTGCTAACTACCACAGCGCATCTGTCTATCTTTGTTTAATCAGAACTAAGTCTAAAATGGACTATGGATTGTGTTATGAAAACATTAAAATATTTTTCAGATCCCCAGCCCTCCGCCCCCATACCATTCTATCAAAACATACACAGCAAAATGTTTATAAGCTATAATCTTCTCAGATAGGCTTAGTTTCCTGTATATATTTCAAATACAATGTCTCAAGAACGCACACATACAAAAAACTAAGAATGCAGGTGGGGTTCACAGGGACCTGAACTTAAATGTGATCATGTTATCTTCTCATATGTTGGCTTTGGTTTTCACTTTGCCCTATTACAGTTGGGTTGTGAGATGAAGTTCAGACTGAGGCTGAACCAAGGGAAATCACATTGGAGCAATGCTTTTTCTGCATGTGAAGTTGCCCACAATTAAGGGAAACTAAGAATCACTGTTTAATTTGGCATTTTCAGAGTTGAGATTTCTTCATTTCAAAGACTGAGCTAAGTCTGCAATTCTCAAAGTATCTAGCACACTATAAAAAACAAGAAAATGGAGCAATCACCAGAAGAGTCAAGTGCTTTAAGTAGGACAAAGTAATAACTGACATGGAACTGAGACTTTCCCCGTTTTCACTCTCACAGTCTTGTGGTAAATCATTTCACTTCATCTTTGGTTTAATTTAGGAAAAAAAATTTGAAAATTCTCATGCTTGGAATGTATACATATTAATCTTTTGTTCTGAGTAATAAGGTGCAAAGAAATGTAGTCCTGGCAGGACATTAATTTCTGATGTTGTAAATTAAAAATCTTTTCCTGGTGTTTTGAATGAAAAAATCTCTCAGAAAGTTTTTTTTATTGAGGCACCCAGTTCCAAGTTCTAGTTTATTAAGTTAAGCTGCATCAGCAGAGAGACCAATACAAATGCATTTCACTCCATCTGCCTTGATGCCTTGACAAAAAGAAAAAAATTAAAATGAAATAAAAATGGAGAAAATATGTAGAAAAAAAATCTGAATTTAACATGTTTCCCTTTAATATAAGGCTGGGAAATTCAAGTCCTAAAACTATAAAACAAAAATAATGTGATTACTTTCTTTTAATCTTTCTTCAAAACAACACAGAACATCCCAAATCATCAAGTATTGCTAGGACCCGATTTCTTTTTGTATTTTAAAATCAGTTTTAAGTAAATGTAGGCACTAGAAAATTATTTTCTCCATTCCCTTTTGCTGTTCTGAAATGAGCTTGTTACAGTGCATGCATTTTTACCTAATGTTTATTAGGAGGCTCTACATAATTACCAAAGTTTTGATTTTCCTGTTTAAAAACAAATTAGGATGGTATTCAGGGCCTAGCAGCATTAGGAGGCAACTCCAACAGCTAATGATGGAAGGCAGTGCCTCAGTGACGATGTTAGCGATCCATCTGGCCAATTAAAGAGCCAGGCACTTAGGCAGAGCCCAATCCTATTTCTCAATTCTGGTGGCTGTGACATCAAGAGTTGAGAAGCAGTGAGACTTGGGGTGAGACAATAAAGTGAATCCATATGGAGAAAAATCATGCAAAAGCTGTAAGCCCAAAGCAGAGGGGAAAAGGAGAATCACAGAATCACCAAGGCTGGAAAAGACCTTTAAGATCATCAAGTCCAGCCTAACACCACCACATTGGCTAGACTATGGCACTAAATGCCACATCCAGCCTTTCCTTGAACACATCCAGGGATGGTGCCTCCACCACTTCCCTGGGAAGTCCATTCCAATGTCTAATCACCCTCTCTGTGAGGAAGTAGTTCCTAATACCCAACCTAAACCTCCCGTGGTGCAGCTTGAGGCCCTGCCCTCTTGTCTTGTTGCTAGTTGGCTGGAAAAAGAGCCCAGCCCCCACCTGACTACAGCCTCCCTTCAGGTAGTTAAGAGAGTGATAAGAACACTCTCTGTCAGAGATGTACCTTGACTTCCAACAAGAAAGGGGGCTGGACTTTAAAGAAAACAAAATAGCTCAGACATGCAACAAATACTGACAAAGTCTGTCTTCCTACAGATTTGTGAACAGAGCCTGCGAGCGCTACACAATGTAAGTACAATTATCATAGGTCTCCTCTCCCACAGGAACGATAAAATTCTCGGTGAGCAAAAGACAGCATGTGCTGTGGCTCTTCTGGAGCAAAGCCTGTGCTGGCCAGCCAACTGTCCTCTGCCAAACATGCTTAGCTGATAAGTTCTGCTTGTCTTTCCCTCAGCAGGGGCACTAATACAAGTTTTCTTCCTCCACTTAAACACCCATTTTGTAGAAAACAAATTATCGTTTCAGTTCTTTCCGACTTGGCTGAAAGCGATCAGCATACTCAACAGCTACGTATGGGTGTGACAGACAGGCACAGGGACAGACAGTCCCATAAAGTTAGATGAGATAACTTGGCAACAAGTACTCCAGAAATCTGGGGTATTTAAAACTTGGAAGTGGATCCAAACTTTAGCTTAAGTCATGTCTAAGGCAGAGACAGACCACGGCCTCATTCTGTTGCTGCCTCCCCACTTCAGACACAGGCCAGCAGGATCTCCCATCACAGAATTTATACATGGACACCCCACAAGACTACCTAATATATGTCATCTCACGAACTATTTACAAACTTTTTTTTTCTTTTTCCGTGTCTTGCATCTTCAAAAGCACTTAACTTGAACTCAGAAGTCAATAATAGCATTTATTTCTGTCCTTTCCCACCTGAGACACACCTTCTGCCTCTGCTTCCAGGAGGTTAGTACGTGCCTTCCTATAGCCACTCTCCCATGCTGGCTTCTACTCCTTTCTCCCATCTTCCAAGCATTACAGGAGAAGGAGTTAAAAGCTCCTCCTGCTTTCTGGCCAGCACCTTCTCAAGTACATCACCCTTCCCTACGCATGCATAAGTTACACTGCCCTCCCTCTGGATGGTTCAACATATCTGTCCTCTGAAGTTGCAGAGATGGGAATGATTTTCCTCAACATGAAATGCTGTATAAAGAGTGTGGGTGGGAAATATGCAGTGTAATGGAACTGAAACCCCATAAGGGAAATCAACGCAGGCAGCTGCTGATACACTATTTACTTGGATAAGTCATCCATTTTTCTTCCAGGCGACACAACTTGAGGTATCACCTACCCAGGATGGCAAGTGCAAATATAAATAATAAATAAAACTATCTAAGAAAGAATTTTCACGGCAAAAGTTTGTAGAGAACTTAGTTTCAGTTAAACTTAAGCCTTGCTGTCTTCTGTGTCTCCAGCAGCAGAAACATCTGGTCGGTTTTAGATTCCCCTTGGATTCCCAACTTCAAAGGGAGTTATAAAGAATAACAAATACATGTACTGGCACGAAAAAAAAAAATTAGAGCAGCAGGAGAGAATGGTAAAATTGTCCTTATTTGACTGCTAGTGACAGGCGCCACAGGCAGAACTGTGAGAAAAAATCTTAACGGCTCAGGCAAATAAGCTTTTTATTTATTTATTTATTTTAATGACTGGCTCTCTTTACTAATGACGCAGAAAATCTATGGGACCTGCCCCATAGTGGCAAGAAGCACATGTGCCAAGGAATATGCACGCATGGGTATGCAGCAAACAGATTTCAAATCAGATACGTCCTAAATAACAGACAGGAAACCAGCAACTAAGTTTTGTTCCCAGCTCCTGCACTGCAAGTGCTCAGTTATATATCATTGGCTAAATCACGGACAACCAGATTTTGGCTCTTTAAAGTCAGTTGGATGTTGTAAAGTATGGTCAAAGCCAATGACTGTCATATGGGCTTTTCCAACTGTACTTCAGAACCTCCAGGAACAGGGGCAGGTAAGCAAAGTAACAGACGTCTGTGACTCTGCCTTTCCTCCACTCTCTGGTGGCTGGAAAGTGAATGCTGTGCTCCCTTTATGAACGCAGCACTACCAGCAACAACTTCTGACATGGTCTGCCCTTTTGTGCAGTGAACAAAAGCATCTAGCTTCATGCTGATCTTCTGAATCAGTGCACTTGTAATAATCACATCCCGTTCCTCACTTCACCCATGGAGCATCAGGATCTCATTTATCCTCTTCTGTTTCTCATGTTTTACCATTTCAGTCAGAGGGTTAATAAAATAAATGTAATGTGAAGGATGTGTAAGGATTCATGAATCTGTGTGAAGTCTCCTCTCTGCTAAACATTAACTCTTCTTGTGTGAACATTAACTCTTGTTGCATGAACACTAACCTCGTTACCCTCTTTCATCAAAACTATAGACTTCTAGATGCCTAGCATCATGTAATGCAAATTTACAAGAAGGATGCCAGAGAGGAAAATTACAGAATAGACTTTTGCAAATAGTATTAAAACCACAGCCATACCTCTTTCACCTCAATTTACAGAGAGTCCATAGAATAGAATTTTTGAAGGTAGTCATCAAATAAATTCCAGTGATTCCTGAACCAAAGGGACTGATCAAGTTGTGGATATTTGATAGGACAAGAAAAGCTGTATTTGAAAATGAAATAGTTTTTCAAATAATTCATTCAGCTCTGTTGCTGGAGTTTCAACCATGACTTTTTACAAGACCTTATTTTGCTTTATTATGTCATGACATAGGTAGCTTCCCATTGTCTCACCTTTAAAGATCTTTCAGGATCTCTTAAATGCCCCACATAACAGCAAGATCATATCAACATTTTTGCATAAATACACTAATCTCATATTGATGTCAGAACTTTCAATCATAAAAATCCTAAGTTCTTGTATAATACAATGAACAAAGAATTTCTGCAACAGGGTCCTTACTGAAGGACCCTATTCCCAAATTGATTTCTCATTATCAGAAAACTGCAAGTGAAGATGCTTTATGAACGGGTATAGAAGTAAGTACTAAAGAATATACTATGAAATTTGTCTTCCCTGAGACAGAAATCAGCAATTTCTGAAGCTCACAGTGCCACACTATTAAACAGTTGAACCTGAAAAGGGGATCCAAAATTAAATTGAATGCACACCAAAGACAAGAGCCAATTCCATGTCTGGTGAACTGTTAATGCTTTTGAGGGAGCCACCACGGGATAAAGTCATCTCTCTTGCCCCGGAACTACTACTGGAAGCAATGCTGTGTGCAGTAGGTTCTCTAGTTACATCAGACTGTTGGGACCTGTGAAAGATGGTACTTTTGGAAGCACTACAATCCATGACATAGTGATGTCTCTTCAACTTCTTGACCTGAAGACCTCTGACTCTTGAAAGGGGGTCTGCCTTCCTAGCAGGGCTCTATTACCTGTGTTGTCAATATCCTCCTACCAGGAACTCCTTCAGCTTAATGCTTCAGATCTCAATTTTCCAGCAAAATGGCCCATTTATCTCTAGAGATTGTAACGAAAGGTAAAAAAGCAGATCAGAAGAACTCAAGAGTTCCCAAAATTCAAACTCCAAGAGGGGATTTCTTCAAGTAACAATATCGAGGTAATATCAGAAGTTTTCTAATTTCTGTATTTGCAGTCGGAGCAGCCACAGTACCAACACTGATTCCAGGCTGAGGGCAGCACAGTCTGCAATAGCTTGAGTGACAGTCATGGGTTTTGACTGCATTCAGCAGTCTGAGTGGAGAATTTCCAAAGCAGACTTGATCCCCAGCCTACTAAAGCCAAGGAGAAAATTTAGATCAGGCTCAATACATATTCCAAAGAAACTTCATCTTTTTTTCTCTAAGAAATGCTATATAAATAAAACATTTATATTAAAAAATGTTACAGTTGTACCTCCTGTCTATACCCCTGAACACTCACTCCTATACCCTGAAGAAATGCTCCTGACGTTTTGAAGAAGTTAAGGCTCAGAGAGATAGGTCAGCATTTCACTGCTACACATAGTGAGGGAAATAAAACATACTGAATGAGAAAGGGAGGCAGAATAGCTTTCTTTTTACATTTGCTAAAAGTTTTTACTGATACAAATCTTTCCAGTTAAATCCTATCTCTGAATTTGATGTGTTATTTATTGAAGGCAGCAGCACAAAAAAAGGGACATAGGCTATCAATCCTGAGACACCATCTAACAAACACTTCAGTTACATCACAGGATTTCTCCAAATGCTTTTATAAGTGTTTCTTTACATCCTGTTTATAGCACATTACATTCTCCTGTGACTAGAGCTGGTAGACCAGATCCTGCATGGTCTAATAGTTTCTTGAGTACCTTTCCTGTCCCCTTATATGTCTGTAGGCATTCAGGCACAATGCAGCAATTGAACATAACCATTATAAAGACAGTTCTACTCCTGGCCAACCCTGCACAGGCACATATACATTTGAAAAGCATTAATGACATGGTAAGCAAAAAACAAGCATCCCAATAATATTAGCTAGCTAGGCAAGAGGTACAGATGCTTTCTGTTTGCTTGGGATATTTTACTGCTTATACTATTATCTTCTTGATGTCTGCTGCTCCAATAGCATGCAGGAAATACTGTGTGTCCACAACATAAACTATTTTATTTATTTATTTATTTATAGGGCTATGAAGTGGGGGAGCTTTTTTTTAATATATTTTTTAAGGTCTAAACACATCAATATTTCAGCTCTTCATGTCCAAGACCAGTGCAAGATATATTCTTCAGATTGAATCAGCCTTCTTAAGACTAAATTAAATTTATACTGATGTAGCGGGTTACATGCTTAGTCACGTAAAAAAATTCTGATAAATACAGGAGGCAGCTGCTGGACAAAGCTTGTCTTCCTGCCTGTCTTATCAGGCCTGTAACTGAGAAATACTGAACTAACTACGCTATTGTCTAAATACGTATTTATTTAAAAGCAGTTTTTCTGTATCACAAAATACCCCTTTTCCAGGTTTGAAAAAAAGAGACAAAGGGCTACACGGTCTAACAAATGGAAAAGCTTTTCAATATGTTTTAATGTGTCATCTTGTGCTTACCTCCGATCAGTCTGAGAGTTCCAAAGTTTGCAAAGCCACGATTTCCCCGGAATGGGTGATGGGATGTTGACTGCCCTATCCCTAACTTAAAAATTTGCAATGCTGATATTCTTAAGGAATACAATATTGTTGTAGCTAGACAAACTTAAGGAAGCCAGATCTGAATAACCAAGGTATCACATGAATGAGTTAGCATTTCAGTCCTTGTACAAAACCTAAGGATCATCACACTGTTGAGACAGAGTCAGGTGCTTTACATTTTCCAGCAAGAAAGCCGTCCTTAAATATCTTCTTTGCTTTTATTTTTCATCCTTGCCCTACCTGTCAAAAATGCCCCCCTTAAATAATGGACATTTTTTTGGTAGGGTGTTCCCACTGAGATGGATTCAGGCCTATGCTGAAGAATTTAAATTTAGCCAAAACCATAATCTGAAGTAATAAACCTCCAAGGCATATACCATATCATGGCCCTGGACAAGACTGCTGCCAGAAGAACTTTATAAGGATCCTACATGAGAATGGAGAGGGGAAAAAACATCCAATACATTAGGAGAAAGGAGAATGTTTTGGGTGTTACACAGGACAAGGAAAGACTCAAAGCAATAACCAGAAAGGGCTCTACTAAGGGAAGGTCCCATTTAAACCAACTCTAAGAAGCAACAGAGGGAAGTGCATACACCAATATTAACTGTACAGGCTTTAAACTCATGCTGTCATTACATTCACCTGTTTGCTGACTTTGAAAGCAATTGTACCAAGGTAGGCACCCACAGTTTGAAATATCTGGTCCATGACGAGCCCACAAGAGTAGGAAGCCAGGAGAGCTGAAATGGTATCAAAGGCTTCTCAATATCTTGAGTATAAACACAGGATATACTTCCAGGGGAGATCTACATATAGTTGCAGACACATTCTTATTAACTGTTAAGGGATAGGAAGTTCCATTATAACACCAATACAAGAAGACTTCAGCATAGTTCAACGGTCCTCACACATTTTAATTTTTTGTTGGTTTAACAGAATAGGACAAATTTAATAGCTGGATTTTTTTTTAAAATAGATTTACCGGAATTTTAATTAAGTACTCCCTTAAGCAACACCTAGAAGAGCCCAAACATAGCCCAACATTCCTCCTTTACAGGGTAACTACAGACTTTGAAATTTGCTTTTGTTTCACAGTTGAAATAAACACTACGTTACAAAGTTGTCCATGAAACAAAGAAAAAATAAGTTCAATCAATTGAATGTTTGTTTTGACAAAATAATTGTGTTTTGATTGTTACTTTCAGGTTTGATTTAAATTTTATATTAGAACATACAATACATTTTTGAAAGAAAAGTTTGAAGCAAATGCATTTCTGTTCCACAAATGCCATAAAGCTTTATCTGGAAATATGAACAATGAAAATAAATCAGATTGCTGGAAGTTTTTTGCTTTATTTTTTGGTTTTTTTGGTGGTTTTTTTGTTTGTTTGTTTTCTTGTTTGTTTGTTTGTTTGAATGAACCAGTATTTCTATAACAGAATTAGCCTAGGTATTTTTTTAGTGCTTCTAGTCCTGACCTTCAGTACTCTTCAATGGGTCTCAGAAGCTTGTAATACCTCTGCAATGCCATCAATATATCAGTGATAATCTAACTATAATTAATAATCCAGCTGGTATGTTGTTATTTTCCAAAAACTGGTGAAGCTTACTGACATGTGAAAGGTAAGAGGATTTTTTAAACAATCCTTTATGTAACAAGTAACATGTCTTGTTTGGTCAAGGACCCTTAATTGCCATTCTGAGTGGGATACAGCAGCAGACAAAGTCACATAGAGTCCTACAGAAGAATCTGGACTGAGGAGACATGAGGGGGATGATTCTACTATTATTTGCTCTGGCCAATAAGAAGGCTCTCCATGACTGCTCATAGATTTCCAAATGAATAAAATGCAAAATACCATGAAACCATGTGAAGCTTGGCCGAAGGTGTGAGACAAATCCTGGCCTAAAATGGGAAGAACTCAGAGATATCACCCAGATCAGGTAGCAGTAAGAGTGCCAGAGAACGAAAGTATTCACTTAGGAAGACCTGAAGGAGAGCTGAGCTACAGTAAGGCTTTTAATGGTGACAGCACTTAATTCCCAGTGATTGGCATCCCCTGGCTACTTCAGCATTCAGATGCTTATGAGAAGTGGTTGTTTCCAGTGCCATTTGATGAATGGTTTATTGTATACATCGACAGAATCCCGGTAAGAACCAAGTCATTTTTGTCTCTTATAAAGCAAATTCTGTGATTCTGTGACTGTGAATTTCTGCACGCAGTGCTTGGAGCTGTAGTCCAAGGATTCAAACAATCATACTGCTTAGTTCCCCACAAAAGCACTTTCTAACTGGAACCTACCTAGTACAATTATCAGATGCCAAACTTTGCAAAGCAGAGACAGCGAAAGTCTTGGGAAGAACTGCTGAGACTACATCACCTGTGGGGTTTTTAAAAAATATTAGATTTGGGGAAGGGTATTTGGGAAGAAATAGAGTGGCTAAAATAAAAGGAGTTTGGACTGAGTATCTTTACAAATAGGTTATTACCATATGAGAGAACTACAAAGGCTTGTTCAAAAGCCTGAATTGCAATTACCTCTAACAGAGCTTTTCCTGCTGCACACCAAATGGACTCCTGAATTTGTGTTCTGCATACTAGGCCTGTGTGCTGACACCTTCCACAATCTGAAAGGAGTTGAACACTCTCCTACATCTTTTGTGTGCCTTCAGCTATGGCTGTCTGTAAGCCCTTCCTAGCAGCAAGATTTCAGAGCCTAACCGGCTGAGGAAAATTATTGACTCCCTCACTCTTCACAAAATAAAAATACAGATTTAGACATCAGAGAAAACAGAGAATAGGCAAATGCATTTCCATGCCTCAACATCCTCAGCACTAGCAGTGAATGATCCTCAGGCTTAGATCCACATGAGGCAAAAAGTTTCACTTTCCTAAACATAATGTTTCTTGCAAATGAGGAACTCTCAATCCTCTTCTACCAGTTTCCCTTTTTCTTAGTTTGTCTTAGTTATTAAAACAAGTAAACAAACTAAAAAACCCCCTCCCTCTGCTAAGCATCCCTCCTCTCTCTCAACTTCCCTTGTGTGTCCCTCCATGCCTCCCAGGGTTTGTTGTTTTTAAGCCCCTGCACTAATAATACCTGGTCTCTTTGCTCTTCTTTCTGTTTGCTTACAACTCCAGCCCCCAAAAGCGAATTTGGACAAAACTGGCTTTCTCTAGTTGCCCCATTGTTCTTCTCAGGCAAGATCTATTTCAGATGTTTCTATTTCAAATATTTAATGACAGACCTATTCATACAAAGATATGCCAACACCACTCCCCTGTCTCTTTGGCATGATGCACAGCACAGAAAAAATTGTCACAAGATACAAGGGTTCAGTTAGTCAATAAAATCAAGTTCTAACTTCTAAACAGTACAAAGCAGATTCCATGCATTGCTACACTTCCCAGAAGCAAAAGTCTGACAAAGAGAAGTTTTCAGGGAGATCCCGCAGCTTCCCATCCAACAGGACCTGAAGAGAAGCCAGACTGTGTTGAGCCTTGGACAGTTAACTTACTTTTGGGGTCTTGCCTTCACTGCAACGTTGTTTGAAAGTACAATGCTAATGTTGCCCCCAGCATGACTCCCACCCACAACAGAAGCCTCTTGCTCAAACCAAGTGCTATTTTAACTTGACTCATTGGCCTAAAAAAAGATTTGTGTTGTAGTTACTAGCGTCAGTAACACAGTGGGAACTCAGCATTTCCCTGGTTATGGGTTTGAAGTGCTGATCTAACGTCCTGTCCTGCAACTGGGATCTAGGATAAAACCACACAACCCTTATACTCTGTGACCTACATTAAGCTCATGCATATAACAGCTGATGGTGTGACACTAATGATCTATTTTTTCTCTCCTCAAGCTCGACAGTACATTGCTGGTAAATAAATACTCCAAATTTGCAGAAGAAACTGCATGTGTACAAATCAGTTTAGGACAGAGGATCCTTACCTACATCAGTCTGTAACATTGTTTTGATAAAACCAATTCAATGCAAGTAAAACTAGGCTCGTTTTAAGCATTTTTACCCAATTCCTCCAACTACCTGGGCTGTCACCAGGAACAAGGGGAGTTTTTTGCAAGTACCTTAGAGTCACTGTCTGTGCAGCACAGCATACCTGCAGTACTAGCCAGCTCTCACACGAACACAGTGTGATCAGATTTTAGCTCCATGTGAACTGCAGATCTTATATATATGGACAAAAGTATTCTAAGGCACATTTTGGTGTGTAAGAGTGACCTAACAGATATAGACATGGTCTCTGGAACAAATCCAACCTCTTGCACTTTGTTACCTATATAAATCCTCTTTTCACTCTAATAAGCTGGCATGAGATGAGCAAATCTGAGCACAGGCAACTAACACAAACCACCACAAAAGTGGCCATATTGTCATTTGAACCTCTTATGCTCTAGTTTATTTACAGTCTCCAGGGCTGTAATCCCAGCTGGTAGTTTTAATTAGTAATGAATGTACTTTCACAACAAATTAGACCTTCTTCTTGGGCATCAGCGATCCCCTTCACAGATGAATGTGGAGTATGAAGAGACAAATTTGGGGGACGTTGGGCAGGCAGTTTTCTCTTATCATGTATCTGAAAAACTACCATCACTCTCTGGCTCACAGAGCACTTGGCAGCACAAATGACTATTTTGACTATCACAGAATCATAGAATCCTAGGGGTTGACTATTCAGAGGACTCTTCCCCAGTGCCAAAGGAGTAAGATACAGGCATCATGGAAGCTTGTAACAAAGCATAAACTAATGGTATTTAGAAGTCAGTACCAAATTGTGGACTACTAGGCCAGCTGCAGGGGCTGTCTTCTGCTTATGGGTTTTAAGCCAAAGCATGAGATAACACAGCAAGCATCATCAGAGTACATACATAACCTCTCTTTTGCTGCTATCATTACAAGGGTTGCTTTGCCCATTCTGTAACCACTAGTTAATGCCTTCCTGTAAAACTGCAAGTGTAGCAGGGTTTTAACAGTCTTTTTCCTCTAGCTGTTCTGGGATTTTTCTTTTCTTGGCTGTAACCAGTTGCAACCAGTTGTGAATAAGTCATTATCCCTCTCTGCAACTCACAGTAACTAAAAGAAACCAGTGTCATTATGCAAGTTTCAACAACAACAACAACAAAAAGTTTTGTTTTATGGTTAATTATCCATGGTCTATTTACAAAATAAATCAACCCATTGTGAACCACCAGGATTTGTGGCCTCATGTGAACTTTGTTTTTCATTAATCACTTTAAAAATAAAAGCTAACTAGATTATTTTTTTTCCCTTTTTGTTTTATTACTTGCATCTGGGTATAAATTTTAAAAATGGTGAGAGAACAAAGTATGGATTATTCGCCCTCAATATGACTTACATGATCTCAGTCTTGTCTTTCTCCACGTGCCTAAACAGATGCACAGTCCAAAAATTCCAACATTCTGTAAGAAATGCAATCACAAGAAGATTGAAATATTTTTAAACTCAAACTTTGATTTGTTAAAAAAAAAATATTAAAAATTGTAAAAAGCTGCCTTTAGGAGACCAAAAAATGATCAAACATTTACAAACATATTTAAGCTACTATCAGAGGCCAATAAGATTACTCATGTAGATACCTAAGTAATACACAAATGTTCATGAACTCTGACTGCAAGGTTATTTTGTTTAGACAAAACCTACTTGCAAGCAGGCTGGAGAAGGCAGAAAATAGATATCTGATTTCTTCCTAGTGCTTACAATTTATACAAGAAACCAGATTTCTTTTTTTTCTACAAATGTTTTAATTATATAAAATGTTTAGATCTTGTCCCCACGTAGTGACAGAGAATTACTGCATTTCTGAAAACTAGCCAATGGAGAGGCAGGCAAAGGACATTTTTAGCTGCTCTTTTAAAAAACTAACTGTATTAACACAGATTTCACTCTGATAGGAAACAAAATATAGATTTGCATAAAACAGAAATTCTCCTCAGCTTCAACTAAGAAAGCTTGAACAACGTATTTCTTTCC
>NW_009953386.1:3056152-3058920 GCF_000747805.2 Chaetura pelagica | reverse complement strand
TCCCTACGGATTCTTCAAGTATAACTAGAAGAATAAAAAAGGCTGATAAACAATCACAAAAAAAGCATATATGACACCAGGATATCAAAATGCCATCCTCTCCCTCCTCCACTTTCTTTTTTTCATTTACCAGTTACCCTTAAGCATTCTTTGCCTTTACTACAAGGAACAGAAAGTCACAGTGTTCCATGTAATCACTAGTGAAATGCTATGGAAAAAGCTGTGCTGTCAGTAGGTCAAAAAATGTGGTTCTGCTGCACTCAAGACTACAATTTTTAACTTCAAAACTCCTGAGCTGGATGCAAGTATAAAGAAGAGTGAACACAGCCAACAGGTATCTTTTAAAGAACAAGATGAAGAGCTAAAGCTAAGACATTAGATCATGAATACTACATGCTGTTACTAACAGGAGCTCAGGAAGGTAATTTTTGCTTGCCTGTTGGTATGAAATAGAATAACAGAGATTTGAAAAGTTAAAGAAACCCACTGCCTCCTCCTCCACTTTGCAGATGGTTCAGCCACTTTTTTTGTTTCCAAAAGTAAATTTGCTCCAACTTACTAAAGTAAAAATTTAAAGCTGCCTCCACCTGACTGCAAAGCACAGCTGCTGGGCTGGAAGGCGAATGGACAGGCCTTGAAAGAAAAATAAAAGCCTTTTTAAGCAACTCCTAATATGCCTGCCCTTGCAGCAGCAAGCTGTGGCCCTACAGCCGCTTTCCATTATAAATGCTAAATTGGGAAATGTTTAACATTCTTTGTTTAATCTTTGCAGTATAAAGAAAAAACAGCTGATTCTCAGAAACACGGCAGCCTGAACAACCATTATGGATCTGCCCCTCCCTTCCTCACAGCAGAACAGACCATTCCCAGCCTCAGTGTCGACTGACACTTTTTAATCAGAAATGTATATTTAGATGGATCGTGGAAGACAAGCAGAAAAACAGTTTAAGAAATTTATGTAGTGAAAACTATGGGCAAAGATGGTTTCAGATGTTTTCTGCACTGCTCTCTGTTAATATATTTCCACAGGCTTTCCATGAAGAACATTATTCTTTGTTTTGACTTAAAACATTATCAATTGAGTGTGTTTTCCTCTTGTTCACTTGCACAGTCAAAGCAGTGAGTCCATCTATTCTGCTGCAACCAGTCACAAATAAATCAGCAAAAACTGGGTAGCGAACAATCCTGTCTGCTGCTTGCACAGGCGAGGTCTCCTTGTATCATGTCTTTGCAAGAACTTCCCTAAAGGGGCTACCTTCATCACACATTCTATAAGCCAAATAATTCAGAGGTTTCTTCAGTCAAATTTATGAAATAATACCCCAAATTGAGTCCCTACAGAAACTGAACTCTTCACAGCTAGTTTTCTTACAAGATTTTACCCTGAAGACTCTTTCTGATTATCAAGTCTAATTCTTCGTTCTCCTTTACTATAGGTATAAAAGTCACATCCTAACGATTTGTCTTCAAACCTCCACATCAATTGAGTGAAGAGAGAGCTTAGCCATCCTTCCCACCCGAGCCACCAGCATTCAGTGGCTGCCAGGGATGAGACGAGACATCCAGGAAACAAACTCAGGAGCAACAGATGATGTCCTCCTTCCCCCAGTGGGTATGACAGACTGCACAGTGCATCATCTCATGGGGCTCACAGTGATGTGGGCATGCCACCAAAACAGAGCCCACTTCATTTAGTAACAACAGGAAAATGTTAAGCAATACGAAGGAGAAAGAGTGAGGAATATCCAGGTGTCAACCCTGTTCTAAGCACTACACCCACCCTGACAACTCCTCTACAATGCTGGACTTCAGTGATCCTTCCCTCCAGGTGTCACAGCCCACCTGCAGACATTGGGTTTAACAGCAAGGACTAGAATACAGAGATTCTTAGGAGAAAGGAACCGTCTACTTTATTTGCTGTGAATGTGTGAGGTAAGAATTTCAAAAAAGAGGAGTACAGGAACATTCAGTGCAGCTAGGCCTGATACTTTTGTTACAACAACTCTAAATATATATTGCTTCTTACTTTACTTCTTACAGACTTCTGTAAGTCAGAAATACCCATGAAGCTACTGAAGGCGCTAGCAATGAATTACTGATAGTGAAGGTCACAAAATTGTCATAAACTTCAGCTAAAGCATCTGAGTTGGAAAAACACTGTTCTAAGGAAGGGAGGGAGGAAACTTTGTAGAATAATTACTAGATAAAAAAGGACTACTGTAGCTAATTCAGCACATTACTGGATACAGCAAAATCCTAGTAGTTAGTAATTTTTACAATATACCCAACCTCAAGCATGTGTCAGGGAAGAAAAATAATGAAATTTTAAAATAACAATTAATGTAGAGCTCTTTTCTTTTTTGCTGTTATTTTTAAACCTCTAGGCTCATATTTAACCTTTTCTCTGAAATAACAAACTTGAATTTATGAGAAGTAAAGCACAGTTCTTTACAGTAGCAGGACTAGAACTGCTTAGGTTTAAAATTAAAATACTAGGATCTTTTTAAGTTGTGAAATGAAGTCTTATTCATTAAAACTGAATATTAATATCTCATTTCAGAAACTGTTCAAACCATCACTTTTGCCTATTTTGCCTGTGAATTTAGGAAGACAGAAGTTTCACAGGTTGCATGTCTAGCATGTGGTCAAGTCAAATCACCCTCTCTTCCATAAATTAAAATTGAGTTTTGATTCTGCAGAAAACACAGAATTCCATCATTCTGGTTGTTGTCCAGCTGCAAATATAAAAACAGACTTTTAGCAGCAGG
>NW_009953386.1:3043279-3056075 GCF_000747805.2 Chaetura pelagica | reverse complement strand
CATGGTTTTTCTTCTTGTTTAATTTGTAACTATTCAGAAAAAAATGTGTTTTATTAGTGCCTTGTTACAACTCCACGTAACTACACAAAGCAAAGCTGGGGACTGAATACTCAGGAAGTCAGAGGTAAGCAAGTGACATGCAAAGAAACTTTGCAGTAACTGAAGAGCATGCAACTGCTTTTAAGAGGGATATCTGCTTGTCTACTTTTAAAAGTTACCACTTTTTGTACACCTATTCCAAATATGTCTTGCATTGTAATTAGTGCAGACAAAAAACTCATAGACTAAACTCTGAGAAGATGGGCAGCAAGCAATTTTCATTCAAAGATATATGACCACTCTTTTGATTATATTAAACACTGGAATAATTATTTATCATGTTCTCTGTAAAGCTACACAATTTATGTCTTCCAAGCATTTTATAAAAGTTTGACAGCTATCAGGGCCACCAGGATAGGGGATTTTTAGGAGATTACTCTCCTCTACTGCATGCAACCATGTCATAAACTGCTATTGATATGTTGATTCAGCACCATTTTACAACTACATAGGTTTCCTAGCCCTGTAATTCCTATGGGATAGTATTCCAGAATTTAATTATCTGTTGACTAGAGTAATCTTCTGATTTGCAGCTAATATATATATATATATCCAGCTAATATATATATATATATGGTTGGTGACCACAATTTGGGCTTTGTGGTAACATCAGACTGAAGTTTAAATTTTTTTTTTAACCTCTCCAGATTATTTCAACACTTTCTCCCTATGTATTTAAATCCACTTTATAAGCATTAATAAACTAGCTTTACAATATTTCTGTAGGGCACAATAAACCAAATATCTACTACTGTAATCCCTAAGAGATTCTGTACTGAGACAGAAATGGAGACAGAAGTTTTCATCACCTAGAGCCAAAGCAAGGGCTGGTTTCAGAATCAGGCAGGGAACCCAGGTATTCAAATACGCTTTTGGATATATATCTGCTCCCCAGCAATTTGGTGAAATGCACTTATAGAGCTTCTAATATACTTACAGAGCTTAAAATATTCCACTTCCTGTTTCCACAAAACCCGATTTCATTTAGAGCTTTTCTCAGGGATCACTCTTGAAAGATGTCAGCTTTAACTATTTTTTCCATTATGCCTGAAGTGGGCATAATTCACACTCAGGCTCATTTTATTACTCCTTTTCGATGCCAGAAAAACACTTTAAAATAACTGAGAATCGAGCCCTGTAACTTTATAATTGACCTAATAGACTCCTGACATAATATCAACAGAATTAGCAGCATTACACTAGGGAAGAATCTGTCCAAGAATGTGCACGCAGACAAGAACAGTTTGTAAAGGGCAAAAGAAAACAAACCCCGACATAATGCTCACAACCACAAACAGGTCAGATCCTCAGAGGATACAACTAGGAATAAATTGGGTACAATAAGTACAGGAATATTTTCTTCCTGTGATCAAAAAGTATGAAGTTTTCTTAGTATTGATCCTTCCTTTTTTTGAAACCCACCAAGTCCCCCATTTTTTATTTATTTTTTTTAGGAGGATTATACAATTTTCACTTGCATTTGACTGAAATAAATTAAAATATCCCAGCCAATCCTAATCAAAAGAATCTCTGGATCTCTATGGACATCAAACACTTAAATGAAATAAAAATGAATAAATAAAGTTAAGTGTAACCTAAAATTTCACTATGCCTCTGCACTTGCTGCTGTTTTATGAAGACTAACCTGACACTGGCATTAAAGGTCAGGAGAGAAAAGGGAAAAAGCTCTCATTGTATACATCCAAAGTTGTGGGGGTGGGGGAAAAGAGGATGAGAGAGACAGAAACACTGTGCAGAAGCCAGGGATGTTCCAGAGCACACTGTGACAGGAAAATACTCAATAAGAATTCCTCCAGCCAAAACCAGATCTTAAATAGATCCATTGTCTTCCAGCATGAAGCCCTTAAAAAGGCTCGAAATTAAAGTCTGTGCTGTGGGCACCCGGTCGTTCTTTCCTTTCATCAGGATTTGCAGGTTTTAATACAATCCATCGTGAGGAAAAACAGTAGAGCTGTACAGTCCAGAGTGGTAACAAAAGCAAAAGGCAGGCAAGAGTTACATAACTGGCTTTTTACATAAATATTACATTGAGATATTTTCCTTCTCAGAAAGGAAAAAAAGATTTAAAAAAGAAAGCATAAAGCCACGCCAGAGAATTCCTCCCTTACAATACAACCTCCTTCACTCCCCGTCCCTCTTTCGCTTTGTAACATGTATCAAGTAGTTAAAGTGAGGTTTTTCTTTCCCTTTTTCCATTAAGACTAAACAAATAACCAATTCAACTTTAAACACTTCATAATAATTTTTCTCATATTACCTGAAAAGTGCACCACATCATGGAAGTTGGAAAAAAGTCTTACTTTAAAGCACAAGCAACTGTGCTTTGCTTATCTGTAGCACCGGGCAATTAGAAATGACCATGGATGTTAAACGGACTCCCCTCTGTACAGTCTGAGAAAAGGGAAAAAAACTGCAAGTCTCCCCATCTGTTATTTCCCTTTTTTTTTTTTTTTTTTTTTCTTTTGGCTGTAGAAAAGCAAAATTATGCAAGAGCTTTTGAATGTAAAGTCTGTGTGTGCTTTTTCCCTTTTTGTCTCTGTGTACACGGTATGTGATATTGCGTAATCAAGTGCAGAGTGGGCGGTGAGCATTTACTATTGATTTACACTACTCCATGTAATGAATTCAGAGTTCTAAGAGAGAGACACAGACGAATAAATGCAGAGGGGTGAGATGCAGATTTAAGGTATTTGTGAGGAAGGGTGCCATGGGAAGAGGGAAGCCAAGTGTATGGAAACAGAATTATGCCTTTCTGAACAAAACATGCTTTTCCCAACCTTTTCATTTTCCTGCCCTTTGCTAGAAGAGCAGATGCTCAACAAAACCCATGAACCCCTCCATCCAAAAGCCAGGTTTCCCTCCCACACCCACTGTCCGAATCCAAATTAGAAACTACAGAAAAATATGTATTAATGCTACTGTGGCACTTCTTGTGCTAGGTATAAAGATGCATTGGAAGTCCATATTCAGCCATGAGGGTCATCATGGTTAATAAGAGAAAGTTTTCTTTAGTAATAATATGCAACAACTTTTGTCTTCACTTCTTCCAAACCCAGAGGCTTGTAGGAACACTGAAATCATCGTCACTATGCACAGTACATAATACAATGCCTTGCATTTTTTGAGGTGATAAGGTGACATGGGGATAGGGGAATTAGAGGTGGGAAACAAGGAACACTTAACCTACTTTGTTCAGTCGTTAGGCCTGCCAAAATGTCCCCATTGTTTTCTTTTGTACACAACCACATACCTGGAATCCTGAATTCAGACACAGACAGGCCCCTGGCTCTGCAATTGAATAGTTTTAAGTCAATAAAGTGAAATTCTCACATTCCTACGTGTGAAAGGCTACCACTTTGCTGAATCCTTCCTTTGCCTTCACAGTGAGACAGGAGTTTCCAAATTCTTCCCACTCCCACTTGACACTAGGTTCCACAAAGCAGGGAAACACCACAAGGCTGGCACAACACTGGACTCCTGGGCATCCATTTATTTATTCATATTGGGCTGTAGATTTTGCTAATAATGTCACAGTGATTCTAGAGCACGTTAACACAGTTTCTAAAGCAAACTCAAGGACTGAAAACTAAAAGGGATGTTTATTCCAAGCCACAGCAGACACCTAGCCTAGTATCAAAAATGAAACTAAGTATGCTGATAACAAAAACAAACAAAAACATACAAACAAACAAAAATCAACTACCAGTGGTCTTAAAGCTTCTTTTGCATTACCTTTACTGGAAGCATTCTCCTTATAGTTTTCTTCACATTCTGTGTAATGGGCAACATGCTTTTTTCTTTACTAGTCTGGCATCAGGTATTTTTAGAGGTTTTAAATCATCAAAGCAAGAAAACAAAACCCTGTGTGTTTTAAGAAATGTAAACCCTATTTTCAGGAATTTTCACAAATATATAACATTTCTGAGTATTCTGTTGATATTTTTCTTTACCTCAGATCCACATTGACTAACATTAACTATGATACTACCAGCCAGCATACAGTCAGGATCTCTACCAGGATGTTAGAAAATAAACAAAAAATCCCAATAATTCACTGTCATGCACTTGCCTATTCATTTTGTTTGTACAAAACTGGAATTGAATTGAAATTACCCCCAAAAAGTTTTACACAAAAAGTCATGTGCAGCCGAACTTATCTGTCTTGTTTTACAATGAAACTGATCCTTAAAGGAAAAGATTTAAGGTATAAAGAGGGACCTAGGTGTGCAACCTGGATTAAGCACTCAATGATACAGATTGGGCCAACTCAAAACGTGCTCAGGTATGTTCAGGTGTGTTTTCTTTGTTGACCAGGAAGAAATTAGACACAAGATACAATCTCTACATCACTGACACACTGTCACAGAAGTGATGATTCAGTACCAAACTTTGAGCGATGCTATGCAAGGTGAGTGTCTTGGGAAGACTGGGCCATAGGACCAGTTTAACAAACAATGAGAACCTGCACTCCTCTGAAGAGACTGCATCTGAAGAGGAAAACATTTTTCAACACCATTTATACACTTCAGGCCAGTCTGGAAGTCTAGTATGTCTTCATCTTATGGGATGCAGCGCAGAAGCTTAAAATGCATTAGTCTTAGGGGATCTTCATAAAAGAGATAGAAACTAATGAAATGCCAGCTAAGGGAAACTAAGCTCAGATATTAATGAGAGCAGCTCCAACACAGCTATGCTTCCTTTATCACCATCCAGAGTACACATATATTTAAGCTTTTGTTTACATGCTAGATTATAAGCAACTGATTGTGGATTGTACATATCAGGTTCAACCAGAGATCTGAATACCCTAAAAATACAGGGAAACAAATTGGGGAATTCAGTTCTGGCATATTTTGTACTTATGGAGCTATCAAGTGAAGCTGAGTAAAGTTTCCATCATAATCAATTTGCCTTCAATCACTCAAAAATTCTGCAAAGTTCACTACATAAATTTTCTATTCTTAATGTCTACCTAATTGGAAACTTCATGAAAACCTGAAAAAAAAAAAAAAAAAAAAGTTATTCTGCTTTGCACATAGGGAATGTGAAAAAAAGAACATTCAGAGATTTAAGAGAAAGGGGAAAATAGAGATAATTAACTACAGTAAAAAGCATTAACAAATTAACAATGGCAAATAAAAATGGACTCTTAAAATAAAAATTGGCTAGATAGAAGTTTCAAGAAAAAGTTTTCTATTCTGATGAAAATAATTAAGTTTTTTTAAGTCCACACAGCTATGAAATCCTACCAGATAGTTTACAAATAGCATCTTGGGTACATACTTAGGTCAGAAAATCATAGAGAAACCTTTCTGTGTGCTAACAAACTGTATTTTTTGTATGTAACTATGCCACAGTCTGTAACTTCTCTGATATATGTTGTACCTATAAGACAATACACCTGCAAAGTATCATTATTTTTCACAATGCTAGACAGCTGCTTTGGGGCTTTTTTTCCTTGTTTGTTTGGTTTTGTTTGTTGTTTTTTTATTAGTGAAACACATTAATAGTAGATGCCATTTGCATGTATCAAAGATTCTATAGCTCTGCATTTGCAGAAAAACAATGGCACTTCTCAGCAAAGACTGTATCATAAGGGAGAGACTAAGGTTATAAACAAGTTATTACTCTAGGTTTTCATGATTTTGCATGTAAGCTTAATGTTCCTCAATACAGTTTCTGTCTTTTTAATGACTGTAGGAGGAGATAAGCACAGTGCTAGGTTGCCATGGACTTTTAAAGGCAAAATGAATAACAAAAAATATTCAAATGATAGAGACAAAAAATAAATACATTAGAGATGCCTGCCAAGTATTCTTGCTAGTTAAAGAGTCAATAAACCTTTTGCAGACCTGCTGCAACATTATTTTCTTTGCAGTGAAAGTAACTCAAAACAAATACTCTTTCCTGGCAAGTTACCTTTATTTTTCTTCTACCAACTTCTCTTTCACATGAACATTTTAGACTGCACCATTTTGGAATGACCATGACACAGCAGAATTTACAGAACTTTCCCCACCCCTCAACCAACCCATTAAACATGTGTAATGGTGTCATTTCCTAATGGTTCTTACAGACGGACATATTTCCGAGACAGCTTTAGTCAAAAGGAATGGCAGTAAAATTGGCAAAGACTCAGAAAACAAAGTCCAAGGAGACTAGCAAAGATTCAGAGTCAGAAAAAAAGGTCTCTGGATATTTTTGCCATGTCTGGCAGAACCAAAAGTATTGAGGTTATGTCAATGTTTCCATAATAAACATCAGTTTTCAAGACTGTAACTCAGCCACAACAATATGATCCAGACTGAAATCAATACATGCAAGGTTTTAGATCAAGAGCAAATATTTAATATTTTTTTATAATGTATTTTCTCTACTACAAACACAATGTCATGTTATAATTTAATCTGGTAAGGAATTATTAATTTATCAGAATTAGGGAGAGAAAGTAGCAGGGAAGCAAAAAACAAAGTTCAGAATTCACAGTCAATGCTTTCTGGGATAGCATAACTTCCCTTTCAGATATTCCCCATGAGATGTTCAAAAGATCATTTTTCTATAGTAACTGAGGGCTCAGTGTAATCTCTGTCCAACAAGCCTTAATTTTTGCTCTGGTTCCTAAAAGCAAAATTCTGTTTTGAAGCAAGTGTGGACTGTCATAACGGTGACACCATCTTGTAGTGATGGCCCCAAAACTGAACAGAGTATTCAAATGCAGACTCACCAGTGCTGAATACAGGGGACAATCACTTCCCTATTCCTGAGCGGTGCCTGGGCTTGTTCCGACCAAAGTGCAGGGCCCGGCACTTGGCCTTGTTGAGCCTCATACAGTTGGACTTGGCCTATTGATCCGGCCTGTCTGGGTCCCTCTGAAGGGCCTTCCTACTCAACCCCCTTGTCCAGGTCATTGATAACGATATTAAACAGATATTAACAGGCCCCAAGACTGAGCCCTGGGGAACACCACTTGTGACCGGCCCTCAGCTGGATTTAACTCCATTCACCACAACTCTTTGGGCCCAGCCAGGCAGCTTTTTACCCAGCAAAGCACACACCAGCCCAAGCCAGGAGCAGCCAGTTTCTCCAGCAGAATGCTGTGGGAAACTGTGTCGAAGGCTTTACTAAGCTTGAGCTAGACAACATCCACAGCCTTTCCCTCATCCACTAAATTGGTCATCTTGTCATAGAAGGTTCATCAAGCAGTACCTGCCTTTCATAAACCCATGCTGAGTGGGCCTGATCACCTTGTGCCATGTACCGTGTGATGTCACTCAAGAAGATTTGCGTGATAAGCTACCCCAGCACACAGGTTAGACTGAGAAACCTGTAGTTCTCTAGTTCCTCCTTCTGGCCCTCCTTGTAGATGGGCATCACATTTGCTAACTTCCAGTCAACTGGGACGTCTCCAGTTGGCCAAGGCTGCTAATGGAAGCTGGAAAATGGCTGGTGTGCACAGCCCCCTCATTACCCTAAACATGTTCTTTTTAAACATGTTAAAATTGACCTTAAAAAACTTATTTTCCGGTAGCAAAAGAAGAGAGCTGATTAAAAAATGGCTTTTGCCAAACCATGTATGGAGTTCAGAAGCAGAACCCAGATGTTCTGAGCTGCCTTTCTCTTTTTATCTGCAGAGAAAAATCAGCTTAGACTAGATACTTTAAGAAAACTTGTGTTACCTGAGCTAAATACCACAGCAAGGCTTCCACTCCTTGACATTTTAATTTTCTTTCTTTAGTTAGTTTTGTCATAAGGAGTACTGTTAGTCTGAGTATGAATATATACATGCTCGTGTTTACCCTTCTTCTGCTTTGCTTCAAGCTCCTCAGCATACAGAAGCTTGAAAATTCTCATCAGCTAATGGCATATTTTGAAAACAATTAAATATATTTAAAATAAGTGAATTGCTTGTAACACAATACAGAACATCAGCATGAGTATCTTTTACTGTAATTTCTTCGTTTTTCCTCAAGACTACCAGAGCACTTAATAAAAAGTGATATACCCTTATTGTACACCTTGCCCCGTGAGCAGTTCCAATGAAATCTGAGAGGTATTCACAAAACAAGGTATTATTCAATTACACAATTCTGTGACATAATTATTATCAACCCTACTCACAAACAGGGAAATAAATACATAGACTTAGAACAGTTTGTGCAAGATCTCACTCTAAGCAAGTGGCCAAGCTGGAAAGAGAATGCCCAGCGCTTGGCTGTTAGCCTCCTGTCACAAACACCTCAGTACTACCTGTATTGTACAAAGAAAAAGAAAACACAGTATTGACAGTTTTCTGGAATTTCCCAGCAATCTTGATTTATCTCATCAAAATGTTACAGAGTAAGAAAAAATTGACTTTTCAGCCCCCCTGAATAGCTGCAATTTTTCTTTATATCTAGTAAGATTAAGACCTTTTTTACTTGAATCGCCTATATTACAGCTATGGATTAGCCAAAGCTATATTGTTACAACAGAGAGAAAGGTGACTGTTAAAACAGGAATCAGAGATTTGCAAACAGAAGGCAAAGATACAAATATACACACACACAACATTATTTCTGAAAGTAATATTTTCCCAATACCCTGCCACGCAAGGTCATTTGCAGAGATCACAGGATACAAAGCAAAGATCTGTTGTTTAGCAGAAGCAGTAAGTTGAGAAACACAGTGTGTGAGGCTCATTGTAAAACAGAAACTAGAGGTTGCACTTTCTCAAACTGTGGGTCAGGATTTTTATTTTTTAACTTATTTTAAGATAAAATTACAATGTTATGCTTTGTTTCCATCCTCTGACTTCAACCTCAGAAGAAGGTACACAATGACTTGTATAACAGAAATTATTAGAGATAGTAAATCTTCTGTCATAATTGGTGCTCATATTGGAAGGAAGTTTTCTTACCTTTTTACTACATTTGCTGAGAGCCAACAGTGTCATCCCCTCAGTCATTTCAGTGCCAACTACTCTATTATACAGAAGGCAAGTAATAATGAAACTGTGCCGATCTGCTTGCTTTCACTCTATATTGTGTCTATATTTACAGGCTTATGCTTCTGTTTGAATCTATATTTATCTGCTTTATCTGCCTACAGTGCATCTGTTTCTCATACACAGAGACATATATACATACACACGCATGCATGCACACAAATATACAAACATAGATAAACACACATACGGGCATACCCAAGAATATGCATACTTACTGTAGGCTTCTGTTCAACAGCAAGATTTGTATAAATATAAACATATGCGGTATACACAATATAAATGAAGACACATGCACAAAGAAAATCATAAACAATTACATAAATATGCCTTTCTGCCTTTAGGAAGGCTTAGTATTTATTGAGCTGCCTAGTCAAGAAGATTTTATACCTTTAGTTTCCTTTACATTACTCTGCTGCAGTAGCTTTACAAGAAGTAGCGATTTTGCTGTTACTTTGCCTGGAGTTTTTTCTGTGTAAATTCACTTGGCACAGTGGTGAAATAACTGCCATCCTGTCTGTCAGCTGATTCCCTACTGGTACCACCTATTGGTTCCCCCTGGGCTAGTCATTAAATAGGCTAGAGTTAAGCCACCTCGTGCCACTTCAGGAGACCATCCCCTGAAGGGAAAGAACAAGGTACATCTCCAGATTGAGGTTAATCTGGCAATTTTAAGACCAAACATTCCTTAGGCCTTAAGAATAAACACCATTTTCCCAAATTACCAGATGATAAATAGGGGCATTCACCTTCACATGAGCAGAAATCAAGAGTGCTACACTTCTCTGTATCACCAGAGTTGCCTGTATTCTGCACCATCACTTAGATAAGACTTAGGTCTGCCTCAACCTTTCTTCTTGCTAGCCAGGCTTTTGTTGAGTCTACCAGAACTGCCAGAGGAGATGACTGAACTGAAGTCTGTGACTCAAAGGTCTCTATGGTGCCTTAATGTGATAAACCTTGCATTAGGCCAGTTATGCAAAGATATTATAGTATGTCTCCCATGGATGACCTTAACTCAGTACTTGATTTGTTCACATCCTACCATCTCCCAGGTGCTCAAGATAAGAGCAAAGCTAAGCAACAAAATTTCTTTCTGTGTCCCTCCTTTCTGCAGGAGAAGTTGTATTTTGGCTTCCCAGTTGCTCATAAGGCAGTGAAAATTAACTGCTGAGTCAATACAGGACTGTGGGCTCTTCTGAAAGGAGCAGGGATCCCTAAGACAAAAACTACTGGATATGTAGGCTAAAGAAATTAGATTCAAAGAACCCACTGGGTGTCAAGGGCAACTGAAAAAGACAGCATTACCCATAATATTTTTTAAATTCTGCAAAACTTCAAATCTGGCCAAACAACATATCTTGGAATTTTATGGGAGTAAAAAGCTGTATTCAAGCTTATAAACAGTCTACTCTGAAATCCAGGTAATAAATATTTTTACTAGAAACTTAATGAACAAAAAACTATTCATGTTTACAAACACCAAAGAAGTTCTAAAATACCCTGTAACTCAAACTGGGGTAAGAAACACCATAAGAAGAATTTTTGTTTCAATATTGTGTTGGCTAACTAAACTGGAAAGACTACTTTCTAACTCTAGAACTTCTGGATAACTCTTTTATTCACTTGATCATACTGAGGAACTGCTCCTGTAGCACTTTCATGCTTACCTGGTTCTAGATGGTCAATTTGAAAAAGACAACAAGGCATTTATATATAATATGTAAATACCTTCCATGAAGACAGATTTTCTAAGTATCTTGATTTAATTTCTTTTTGATCTTAGTAGTCCCATTTCTCAGTCATTATACTGAACTGTAGCTATTGATCAAAACTTTCTTCATGTTTCCCTCACTTTTAAAATTACCCCTTATGCCTGATAGATGACACAACCATTTAAAACTTTTTAAAAATAGAACTCTATCCTCTTAACTTACTATTTTTTTTAACTGCTCAGCACAACTTACATAGTAACACGGGATCCACACTACATGAAGTTTTGCTACCTAGAAATAAAATATCAATTTCTAAGGGGAAAGAGAAAGCACTTTCAGTTAACTTCTACATTATCTGAGAATCTATCTGGTAAGGTCTATGATAAAAATACTACCATTCTGCTAAAAATTAAAGCTTTGTGGTAACTGTAATGACTGCATTTATGTTTTCTTTAGCAGTGACCATTTAGCAACCAGTCCATTTATTATTTTTCTCAGCAGAGTACTTTATGTTTTTAGTGTGTTTAAGAGCATTTTTAAATTGAAAAACATTATTTAATTATTCAGGGGGCAACAGATTGATTACAGAACATGGTTTCTCTTTGAGGGTGCCCTACAATGTACCTTTATACATATAAGAAACTATTAAAGCATTTCTTTGATGCACAAATGTACAAACTCCTATCTCATTTGTTTGGCATTCTTTGAAATTCTGTAGGTAGAACATAAAAGGAATCTGTTTAGTGCAAACTCTTTTCTTTCTTATGACAATGCAAGTGAATATTTCCAGAGTACAAGAAATGCTTCCTTTTTTCTGTATGCAATGCACTGAAAAAATATAGGCTGGGACAAATGTCTAATACATCTTATATTGCTTGAAAGAGAACAGCTATGTTAATACATAAATACCTCTCAATTCTTGGCACATTGTCTGCTAATATATTTTAATATCTGACATACATCTATTCCTCCTTATGAATCCTTCTATTAGATTTGCTAACTGATATCTGTGATCTTAAACATACTATATTACTTCTTGGAGAAGATTTAATGGTATGCTAAATTCAAATTAGATAAAGTGGCCCTCTACTTCCAAATAAATTAAAATATAAAACTTAAGCCCTATCCTTGCCTCAACAAAAGAGTCATGTCATTTTATGCTGATGCAATTGTATGGGTTTATAATTTAATCTTATATTAGTATAACTATAACCATGCATAAAGTTGATGTAGTATAATTACTTCAATAAAAGCATAAATCCTTTCAAATACAACAATTATATTAGTATAAAATGTATGCACATACTAGGCCTTAGTAGATGTCTGAGAACTCCTAAGACAAAAAAAATAAGGAGCAGTTGTCCATTTCAATGGACACAATTCCTGATTAATCTTAACAATACTGAAACTGTCCCAAATTTATCAGACTTAAAGCAAGTAAACCATGTGGGCCCTACACTAACGTGAAGAATTAGAATTTCAGAGATCAGCAATGAACATTTAAAGATTAAAAGAGAATCTTCGTCCAATTTATCAACAGACAAACTGTAATTAGAAAATATAAAAGGGAATTATTTTGTTTGGTTTAGTGGGACAAAATTAAAGAACGACATGGACACTATAAACCAAACAAGTCTGTTTAGCAGCTCTTAGAACAGGCTGAAATCTCATCAGCACAACTGGTTAATGCTGCTTCCGAACAAACAAGAAACTTCAGCAGTAGAAATAAGTGAACAACTTGACACTGTTATCATCTCTTCACAAGGCAGAAGATTTGATATGGCAAACAACACCTAAAGTTTGGAAACAGGGTAGGCAGTACATTTTCTGAAATATGCTGTTTCCCCACTATCCCAACTCTTTTACCCATACCCATACCAGAAGACTAAAAGTGTGGCTTCAAAAGGCAGCAGCAAAAACAATAGAGCTGTACTAAAATTTGAATGCTGCAGGAAGGCCTAACTTAGCACAATGCGTA
>NW_009953386.1:3030340-3043020 GCF_000747805.2 Chaetura pelagica | reverse complement strand
ACTTAGCAAAATGGGTATTTTTTATTTCTTTTTTGTTTCTTTTTTTTAAGGCGTATCCAAGTAGTATAGATGACTTAAAAACATGTATGAAACTTAGATATCAACAGACAAATTTTAAAACATTATAAAGGACCTTCCCTAATGGCAATGCTCCAGGGCTTCAGTACTGAGCTTGATATATCTTTTCAGGAGCTCCTAGTTCTTTAAAAATCTCCAATATTCTGTGATTCTCTGAACACAGAAAACAGCTTTGTTCCTCCTTGGAAGCCAGCAGAAACACATTCTTGAGGGGAATAAAAACAAATACAACACTGGCAAAAAAATAAGAAACTATCTTAATCCATCACTATTAACTTAAATTGTTCATCCCAGCTTTCCTGAAGAACTGCTGCAAATCACTTGTCTCCTCACACAATGAAAGAAAAGTATCCTCCTCCCTGCAGTAACCACTGAAAAAATATTGAGTAAGGTTCTTGTAGATAATTATCAATATCTTGAAGGCTCAGAGGGAACCTGAGCAATGTATAAAATACCTGATATGGGGCAGTAAAGATTAAATTCTCCATGTTATCCCATAAAAGGACAACAGAAAATGGTCACAAATGGAAATACAAGAAATTCCATTTATACATGAGAAAAAAAAATCGAGATGGTGAGGGTACTCTCAACACCAGAATGGTTACACAGAGAGACTGTGGAGTTTCCATCCTTTGAGATACTCAAGACCTAACTTGACACAACACTGAGCAACCTGCTTTAGGTGACGCTGTTTTGAGATGAAAGATTGTAGCAGATAATGTCCATTGACTCCTTCAGACCTCAATGGTTCCGTGAAATTTTCTTTTCAGATATGAATTTAGGAGCTACACCAAAACATACTGAAATATCTTCCTGTGCATGGCTTTATTTATTTCTGTTCAGAAATATAGAGCTTGTCTCCAGGCTGTATAAGATTAGCAGAAAAGATGGTGTAAGTATCAGTAGGCTTTTATAATGCCTTCAGGTATAGCAAAAGGCACATCCTTTATAATGTACTTTGTTTATGATAGCTGCTGGAGGCTGACGGAGACTCAGGTCACCATAATCTATGTACTATCAGATCTCCCTATCTCTGCATGACACCTTGCTTTAGAAATCTTCATTCGGCGTCTCAAAAAGGCGTAAAGATTCTTTCATCCATTTGATGCAAGTATGCCCAAGAAAGAAGTAATTATCTTCTGTACACATTCAACCAGATATACTTTTCTAGGCTAAAAGACACTTCTGAAATTCCAGTGTGAATGAACAGATCTGACACAACTGATTTACATCATTCATACTATCTAAAAGCTCTCTCTTACCTATCCCAAATTAAATCTTAAAAAGTATTATTATTTACAAGCCAAGAGAAAGTAGTGCTATAATTCCTAAGAGTCTTAAAAGTCTTTCCATATTTTCTCTTTATTTGGTACGAATAAGAAATAGGAATCACAGAAATTTCAGCACAGAAAGAGATGAATCAATAATCATTCCACTGAGGTTTCAAAGCCAAACAAACACAGACAGATATTAACCTCCCCAGCTAAAAAATCTAAAATTTGGAGAGCCCCAGTTGGAGCTAATATAGAGGTATAATGCTTCTTAAGCATTAAAACCAGTCAAACATGCCAAAGCAATGAAGAGAAACACAGCAAAGACCAGTTTCCCCTCTCAGTCATGACCTCTTGTCCTCTGATCTCCTCAGAAATATGGAGAAAAGCACTAAATAGTAAATATTATAATAAAATCAGAATCCTTTGGCTTTTGTACCAGTCTAAAAGATGCTAACCTTAAAAGACAGTGTTCTCAAGCATATCAATCTTTGCAAGTTTTTACTACAGGATAGTGCTACTGAAATTTCAGCTGCTCAGAAATAAAAATAATATACTTTCTTGGGATTTCTGTAAGTATCCACAAGTGAGAATCTTTTCAGATGTGATTTCTAAAAGATGTTATATGCTTTACAGCATATATGCTTTACAGCATTGATTAGAATAAATGCTTGGACAGAAGTGTAATGTAAAAAAGAGTTTTCACTCCTACTGCCCAATTCTATTTTAAGAAGAATTTGGATTTGGACTGTCCATCTCTCAACTTGGAACCTTTAAATTCCTTACATGGCCAGGAGATCATATTTTTATGAGGGCTACTTTTGAAGGCTGAGAAAATAATTAATAAAAGGTTTGATAAACGCTTATTGGCTGTTATAAAGGATTGAGTGGAATAAGCCAATTGATGTTTATAATAACCTATAGATAGATCTGTGATGTGAAATGCGTATTATTCATCACAAAAATGTTCTTGGAATACTGATAAATCATATATAAACGTTTATGAATTGTTTATCATGTGCGTCATCAATATAAGTGTAGCCAAATAAATGCAAGAAATAACTTGCAAAGAGGCTATTTTCAGCACCTGTAAACACACATAATACTTCACTGTGCATAGACTTGAGTAATAGTCTGCTGTTTTTGCAAGGATTAATCCTTCTCATCCCTCAGCTGGTGATCCAAATCTTATCTCCCTGTCCTGCATAGTACCTGCAAGTATCTCAAACATCCCGGAAGACTGATCAAATTGCACCCACATTGACATGCAGACCATCAACTCCCACAGCATCGGCAGGGACCCATATGGCTTCAGATTTTCAAAACCTTGTAGGAATTTCCATCCATAAGGAATACCAGGGACTATTTATGTAGGGGGAATTAGTGAATCTCCTTAAGGAATTTAACCAATGAATGGATTACTGCTAGGAACACATGAAAGTTTTACCCATGTAACAATTACAATATTGGTGGTATTTCTCTCTTTACCCTTGTGTAGACATAAATTATGCATTCTGCTGTTAAATCAGTAAAAAACCTTTAATGTCAGTCAAATGACCTCACATTTCATGGGAAGCAGAATCTGGTCCTGAATGCCACACGGTGACAACACAACAAAAATGGAAATCTCTTGTGAGAAGGCACTGCAGACTTTCACAGCACATCAATTAATCTTTTCTAATTGTAGTAAGGCTTTCACTTCATGGACATACGTAATTAGGTAGCACAGACAACTATCAGTCCTTACTGTCTTTTCTCCAAAAGCTTCCTTGTGAAAACAAATACCCAGTAAGTTATATACTGTCAGGAAATACACTGGAAGAAAAGAAACACACTAGATATTACCAACTGAAAAATATAAAGAATAAGGCTTATACTGCTAACTATGTAATTTTACCAACATTAAGACTAGAGTGTAACTTCAATGACTGCATTCGTGTTTCATGTTTCTGCACTGATCATAGTTCTGCTTTAACAGTAGTACCATATATTTACTGTTTTCAGAAGTGCATTAGGACTTACATGCTCCAACAAGAAGTCTGTTTGTAGTCTGTGATGAGAACAGGATTGTCCATTTTTAAAAAATATTATTATTTAGCCCCTTATTCTACTATTTTAAGGCAGCCAAGTGAACTGAGATTCAAGCACAACTTCCTGTCTAGCACCACTGACTGAACAGTGTGCTGCAGTTCCACAGGTTTTCCCAGGAGGACAACTACAAAGTACGACTCTGCAGTGCGATGGTTATGCACAAGAAAATATGGATAACATACCCGGTTTGGGAAATATTGTCAGGTGAATGCATTGCCCCACATCAGCTCTGACCACGTCACAGTAGCACATCAGAAACACATTATGGTTCTGATGGGAGAGTAAGTGAATACAGAAACATATTACACTGAGTACAGGAAAAATCTAAGGGCATCGTAGAAAAGCTGGAGAGAGTGATTATATAGGCTCAGAGGGATACCAGCAATTATGAAAAGGACATTGCCAGCCACAACTGAAAAGCAAAGAACAAAGCCAACAATATGGTATTAATCACATGCCCCATCCGCATATGATGCCAAACTATTCAAAGCACAAAATGTTCTTTATTCACCTCACTTTATATTGCTGAATGAATATAGCATTTACAAAACTGAGAGATTAAAAACATTGATATTAACCAACCTTTGGGCCAAATCTTACTTATCTTATTGATGCAAGTAGTTCCACTGATTTTAATGGATGTAATTACTATTGACTTCAACAAAGCTACTTGCAGAGTTAGGAGGGCAGGATGTGGCTCATTGCACAACCAAGCTTCCCTTACCACCATGAATGGTGCCAACTCATCATTTCTGACGCAACCCTCCCTGCTTTTCTGGCAAAGGATGCCTTGAGCAGAAACAACTGTATGCACCAAATTCTATGATACTTTTGATATAAGCATGGTAGTAACTTGAATGAAATGACCTAATTCATTTTTACTCACCTCTTCAGAAGCAATAGACACAACCCTCTGACATAAAGAGCTTCATAGCATAGTTTTAATCTTCATTCCTCCAATTCCTTATGAATGAAACATCTGGGTGGGGCTGGAATTAAACTTCTTCAAGAACTGCCTATCCTCTGATGATTATAGTGTATTTGAAAAGGATAACACAAACTAAACTGATTTACAGTCAGTCTCTTGGGTAGAACAATAGAATGTTTCCAGCAATAGGTTTCAAGCAGCGGATAGCTTTTCTAAAGGAGATTCCACTCACCCCATTATCCCTACTTTCAGATTTAAATGCAGCCTCATTTATGACTACACCTATTTTCTTCCACAGTTTCCCTTAGGACCATGCCAGAATGGAGGACATTTGAAGGGGAAAAAAGAGAAAATGAAACTAACACCATGAGGGAGAAAAGAGAAGTGAAGTACCTTGGGTTTTGACAGCTCAAGAGCGATGCTCTGAGATGCTGCCCTTTAGGGGCTTAGTCCTTGTTCTTCAGTCATACTGCTTCAATGCCTGAGAAGTAGGGGCTGTTAAACATGTAAGATGGCTTGATGCACATGCAAAGTAGAGAAAAGCAGAAGTCTGGAACTCTTTTTTCAATTACTTATAATTGAAGAGGCAGCAAACCAGTGCTTTGTGGCAGCTAAATCCAGTGGAATATACTATAAGCCAAACACATCTGTCTTCAATCCCAGCCTTCCACAATCCACTTGCTACAGCATATTCTGAATGGCTATTTATGGAGGGGACCAATTCTAATTTCCTTCTTATTTCATTATGAAATTCAAGTTATCTTCATCAATCTCAAATTTCTTTATGGGGAGCTGAGATAAGAATCAGACTGAAGATGTTCTGCTGCACTGGTTCTTATTTCTCACTGTGAGAGGTTATTCACTGCCCTCTGAAATTCCTCACTGGCTCCTGAATTCAGTTATAGAATCAAAGCTGACACAGGTCTATATATTTAAGGACACACATTTCGGACATTTTAAAAAAAGGGATCTTTCTTGCAGAGCAAATCTTTGCATGTAGGACATTATTAAATTCTTCCTCGTTTTGTAGAAATAATACAACTAGGCTTAGACCCTGTTTTAGCTAGGTTTAGATCCTGTTATGAGCACATTTTTTAAACAATTATTATCTCAAGCACATGGAATAATGGTTAATATTTGAGATTTTAAAATACAGTGGAGCCTCAATTATCCAAATTCGGTGAACCCAGACAAGGTTTATGCCCCTTGTCGTTTATTAATTAAATGGTAAATTGCTTCTATTACTAATTATTTCCACAGATCCATGGGCGTGCAGGGTATTTGGGTTACTGGTAAACGCGATTATCAAGCTCTGTTCAGTGTTCTTCCCGTATTCTTCAGATAATTGAGATTCTGATGCACCCTGAAAACCATTTAAAGCATTTTTTACCATGTATTACTGGGAGAGCTTCCAGGTCTTGTGGGTCCTCTGGGCTAGAGGCATCCCCAGCATTGTCAGAGGCAGCACTCTTGACAAGCCAAATGACAGGAAAGTGTGTCAGCCAATAAGTAACTAAAAGCAAAACTATTTCTTGAGCACAATCTGACAATTTCTAATCCTGTCAGTATACTAGTTTGAATCACTGATTGATTATCTGAATAGGATGCTAGCAAGTTAGACATTAGGTTAAATTTGCTCTTTTCTTCTCTGGTTGGTCTCTTCGAGGGAAGAGAAGTTTAGGTGAGCAATCCTTTAGATGCAAGGGATGCTATAAAGGAGAAACAGCTCCAACTAGACCAAAATGGACCAGATTTTAAAATACCTCTCTGTTCTCACTTGGAGCAGAGTATCTAAGCAGACAGGTCAAATGTGTAAGCACTTCAGCACAAAACCAAAAGTCCAAGGACTAAGAGAAGTGCAATGCTATTTTTCAAAGAAAATACTTAAATAAGACACAATTTCAGCAGCTGGAGAGGATGATATATGTTGCAATACTAGGGTGCATTTAATAATAAAGTAGAATGCAGAGGTAAAAGACTACTGCTGTGAATTAAAGAATATATAAATAAAATTAATAAACAAAAATTTGAAAGTACTGCAAAATGTCCATGCATTTTAATTCCAGGTCTAAAAAGGAAGAGAATGGTGTTAGAATCATACTACACAATATCCTATCAAAACACTGACAGACACTATGAAATGCAAAATGGAAGATCTGAGAAGCAGTAGCTAGTAGGAAAACCTAAGAAAGAATGAGGAACTTATATTTAGTGCTCAGGTCACTAAACCTACTTTACAGAATCACAGAATTGTGAAGAATCAGAAGGGACCTCTAGAGATCATCTAGTCCAACTCCCTTGCTAAAGCAGGATTTCCTAGAGCACATTACTCAGGACTGTATCCAGGCATGTCTTGAATATCTCCAGAGAAGAGGACTCCACAGCCTCCCTGGGTGCTCCGTCACCCTCACTGTAAATAAGTTTTTCCTCATATTTAAATAGAACTGCCTATGTTCCAGCTTGTGCCCACTGCCCCCTGTTCTGTCACTGGGAACTACGAAAAAGAGTCAGGCTCCATCCTCCTTGCACCCACCCTTTAGATACTTGTAGGCATTAAGAAGGTCTCCCCTCAGCTTTCTCTTCTCCAGGCTAAAGAACCACCTTGTAACAGTGAACATAATGCACACAAATTCAGTTCTTTATAGGACTGAAAAAAAAAACCACAACAAAATCTACAACAGTAATATGTAATTTCAGGGGAAAAAAAAATCCTATTTAAAACAAAGAACACAGGAAAAGGCAATTAAAAGAAAGCAGCTAAGGCTAGAAGAGATCTGCATCTCGTACAAGTACCATTAAAGCCTTACCTTAGAATAGCTGTAATAGTCCTGACCCCCAGTTGTCTGCTTCAACCATTTTTAGGAACATCTCAGCAGTTTGTCTGGCAGACACAGCAAATTATAAGCCGAAGGTTCTAAAGAAATCCCTAAACAGGTCTGATTTACCTGAATATACTGGGTTGTAAACTGTCATAATTCAGGTGCCACTTTAAAGGAAAATCCTTTTCAAGAGGGCAAAAAATCTCTGAAGGAAAGCATGCTATGGTTCCTTTAGATGCAGAAACCTTTAACATTACACTAATTCATTTCTACTCAGAAGTCACAAAACAAATATATAGTCACATCTGAAAAAATAAAACAATGGAATTTTTCAAAAGCGAGCCAAGTGAAGGGATTTACTAGAAGTAAAAAGAAATCACCTAAAACCAGGAAGTCATAGCTAAATGCAGAAAACAGAAAAAAAAGGTGTATATTTTTATGATTATTTTTTTAAAAGAAAGTAAACTTACAGGCACATGAACATGTTGAAGAATATTTTTTAAAGCCATAAATAACCTTTCTAAACACCTTACTTGTCTGTTTCTGCCAACAGATGTTTACAGAACAAAACACACAAATTAGTTCCTTGTTCTTGTATTCTCTATGTATAAGTTTTTAATGATTTGCAAAAAAAAAAAAATGCTTCTTAAGTCTGAGAAAATGTATACTGGAAAGAAGAAACGGTTCCCTTCTAACATTTATAAAGAAACTCAGACATGGAAGAGCTTAACTAATAACTCTTGCATATAATCATTGTGGGCAACAAAAGAATAGAACGTGATTTAATGGTAATAGTAAAAAGAAGGATTTAGGAAGACCTACATAGATCAGTTGGTCTGTATTTTATGTCATAGAAACTGGTACAAAATACAATAAATAACAATAGACACCTGGGTAGATAAAACAGGGAAGATTCAACATGAGTTGTTTTTAAAGTAACTTCTGTGCAAGGAGAGATTAAAAAGAGGTGGTTTCTTTGCACTGGAAAACAAATGATTGATAAAAATATAAAGAAGTTTTATAAAATCATAATAAACAAGGACAAGACAAACTGTTAATAATTGCTCTCTATTTCTCATTACATTTCTAGGAAGCCTCCAAAGAAGTTATCAAGCACCAGGTTTAAAGCAAACAAAAGGAAGTACGTTTTCACACAATACGTAATTAAATTGTGGAATTCACATGCACAGGATGTTCTTGATGCCAAAAGTAAAAATGGTTTCAAAAAGCAATTAGGCAAAATCAGAAAAGAAAGCTTGGGCTTTAATCGCCCCTTCTACCAGGGCTATTAAATACAATGATGCATAAGTAGAAAACATTATCCCACACTAAAAAATGGGAAGGCTCATCTGAATGTTTCTGAAGAGCAGAATGAACCAATCTGACATATGTATCAGACAGCAGCTAAGCTTCAACATAGCTAACACACAGGTCACAAAGATTCTGTCTTTAAAATGAATTTATGGAGCACACAAATTATGGCTGCAACTGATAATTTACTATTGCACTCTCAACCTACTGGATGTTGATTAATAACCTTACCCAGGTACAACCAGACTTAACGTGTGTTAAGGACAAAGAGTTAAGAGTGAAAACAGAGAACAAGGTGTGTTCTTTCAGGAGACTTCTGATATATAGATACAGCAGGTCTTCCTAACCAGCTGAGATTCCAGTAAGTTATATTAATTCCCAAGATGAAAACAATCGACTTTATGTAGTTCCTAGTGATGATACCCTCTTTGGTTCTAATGGATGTTTAACATCCACAGTATGGACTGACTTCTGTGGGAGCCCAAACTAGTGTATTCTGCATGTTATGCTCAAAAATGCCTTAACTAAGTTAAAACATGAAGGTCACACAGAAAAGCACACTAAAGTATGAAAATATCAAAATGAAGTCTGTCACAACAGCTGTAGTGTTACAATACAATCTTCCATGTTATGATTCTATATTTTGTGTTCTGTATAATGGATAGCATCCAGGGAGTGAGACTAATTCAAATACTCCTTTTTTATCCTCTCTGTTCAGTGTGTGGCCCCAAGCTTTGTTTACTGAGTGGCATCCAAGTCTTGCATGAAATAAGATGGGTTTTTTGTTTCTGGATTTTCTGTGGTACTCATCACTATAGCATCTGAATGTCTCAACAATCTTGGTGAATTAATCCTCACAATGTTCCTTCAGATGTCTGGAATTATTTTAATTCCTCACTGAAGAAAACTATGAGAGAAATGATGTGACTTTTTTTGTGGCCACACAGGAAGTCTGTATCAAAGACATGAAGACAGTTTAGATCTGTTCATTCTAAGGGGTGACAAGCATCTCCTGTACCCAGCCTACAGAATCAACACACCAAGGACTCCGGCTACTCCAGCAGACTCACAGCTAACCAGTAGCATAAACATTTTCCAGCACATTGGGTCATCATGTACAGGGACCTCTTTCCAACTGCACCATATAGCTAATCCTGTGAATTGGGAAAAGTAGCTCTAAGTATTCACTGCTGCAAGATGTGCAGAGACCTTGGAGATACTGAGATCATCAGTACAATGAAGGGCAAGGTATGACATTTTGTTGTTATAACTTCCTGCCGAAATTTCTCCTCCTGATTTGCATTCTCTGGGTTTCGTTTTATTTTCCTAAAAGTCTCAAGAAGGGACAGCGTAGGAGGGTAAGAAACCAACAACTGACACATGAACTGTTTCTATAATGTTCAAGATTGCAGTTTATAGTTGTGGTGTAGTTCATAACTGTGAATTACAACTTTATGAAACATTCTTTATATTCTGTACTGTGCTGTAAGTGCATAAAAGCCCACAAAAAATGCCCAGATATACCTTAGAGGTCTGTCTCCCACCTACCAGATCCAAGAAACTGAGAGTAAAGCTCAGTTTTTCTTCTTCTATTGTGCCTACATATTGCAGCATTTCTGGTCTGTAAGATCACCCACTGTAGGAACAACTTTCAGTTCTCTGTGACAATAGGGTGAGCTGAGGACAGACTGGCAATCTTTGGAGATGAATTTCCTGCCCTTTGTGGGTTTCACTTAGACTCTTCGCATTATTTGAACTTCTGTGGTTTAATTTTCTTTGTTCTTGTTTTAATTCTAATGGCAGAAAACAGGAGAAGAAATAACATCCTTCTGGAGGCACTGAATTTCAGGATCTGAAGAATAAATGGTTGTTTTCTCTTTCTGGCAGTTGAAGATATATTGGAAAACAGAGAAAGGACCTAGTAGTTCTGTATAATGGCAAAGGGATGTAGAGATGCTTATTTCCTGGTAAAGATACCAAAAGCCTTAGGACCTCTTGCAGGTTTATGGTCTTCTGAACTATTTTCTTCCCATTAGCATTCAACCACTCCTACCAGCTCAGAAACTACTCACTACCATTCTCTTACTAAGCAATGAAAAAGAATTAGGGTAGAAGAAAGGCATGAAGGCTATCCAGCAGTAACAGTATGAGTCACACAAAACATGTAGGAAAGAGTCTGCAAGCCTGAGACCCAAATCTTCGTTTTACTCAACTATTATGGTTTATAGTTGTGCACATGTTATGCAGAGAACAGGAGCTCTTACTCAGGGAGCAATGGAAATCCTGTCTCACGTTCTTAATTTGTAGACTTATATTAGACTGCCCTTCTCTCTCCTTGCTTCCAACATGTGTGGGGCAAATCCACTATGTTTAGGATGAAAAAGGCATGAAAAAGATGGTTTTTCTGGAAATGTGTAAGCCTCTCTGGGCAAAGATACTTTTCCACAACCACTGGTGGCTCGGATCAAGTGATCCTTTCAAATAAGAGTGAACTTCAGATGCGAGGATGAAATAAAAAACTATATTTCATAATAACTTTAATAACTGCAGTTATTAAATTCTTAATGGGGGTCAGATCTGTTTGCTATGTTCTACCCTCAAATGCAAAGGACATTATAAAATAATATCCCTCATATGTATGTAGGAATTTTCCCTTTATATGTTTGAAAAAGAATAACAAATTAACTCCACTGTAAAAAAGCCACTGAAATAAATAACAAATTACTTCTCCAAGGGGGAAAAGTGCCAGCTATAGAATAATAGTTGCTAACTGCTGCCATGCCTTTTCTCAGATTCCAGGGATCATCAGCATGAAAGAGTTTTAGTTAAGTCCATCTTGACTAACACATGCAGAAGGGAACATTTGTTTCTTCCTTCCCTCATTCTCTTGGGTGTCACAGCTACCTTTTGCTTCTGTTTATAGCTGTCTCTCACCATGTATTTCAGAAAAATAACAATCTAAATAAAGATCAGAGCCTGTTCTATTATGTGCCCTTCCTCTTCTTCTTCTTCTCCTCCCTTCTTGCATTTGTGCAGTGTTGTGGCACCTATTAACTACCCATGTTTTCAGAATGACATTATACAAGGTGCAGGATGTACCACTGTGCCCTAAAAATATCAACAACTGCATTAGTCTCACAATAATTAATGGCAGACATTATGCAAATGACAACTTTTTCGCTGCAAAATAATGACATTTCTTCATTTTGAGCAGAGTTATGCAAAACAATGAATTGGGGATGATAAATCACACAGGAGAATTAAGAAAGCCATAACGTTCCTGCCCAGGCAGGCAGAAAGACAGACAGACCAACGATTTAGAACATATTGTTTGTTCTCATACAACTATTAAGAAATAAATAAAAGCATAGCCAGTTGGTCATTAGAACGTATGTGTAATTTAGTTTCCCCCCTTTAGGCAACTATGCATAAGGGGATGTTAAATTCCAGCAATTGGATTATTACAAGTCACAAACAATTTTTTTTTATTAACCTTAATAAGTCATTCACTCAGAGTCTACAGTCATCAGGCAAATAAAATGTATCACATGTCATTCTCCTACACATTAACTAATTTCTTATGCAAACATCACAATGTATAGCAATTACCACTGCTCAAGAAAAACCCAAAGTCAGTTTCAATTTATTTTATTGCTTTTGTGCATGGCCATTTCCCGTAGTGCTTTATTCTCTATGTTTTAGATGTAAAAGAAAAATTCAAGAAGTAAGAAGCTACTTCTCGGAAATGTTCCAACACTCTTTTTTTTTCTCCTTATTGTAAATGCTGCTGGAAAAAGACATAGATAAGATCCTCTTGTAAGTCTAAAGAAGCTTCCAAAAGGTAAAAAGGTAACATTCACCAGCTGGAAGCACCCTCCCTTCCCCAGTCCTTTCTCCAAAACATAATTCCCATCTCCTGAAAGAGAAATGCCTGCCCAGTCCTCCCAGTGCCTCCTGCAAGGAGCCTGGCACAGGATGATCTGTGAGCTCCACAGAGCTGCCATTCCTGCACTGCTCCCTGAAGAGGAGGCTTTCCAGCGGGAGTGGGACTGGAGGGTAACTTTGAACTCCCCTGCATACAACACTCCTCCACTGTTCCTTACAGTGTCTCCTGCTGGAACAGAAATATCTATGGGGTTTTTAATAGACTGCACTCACAGATCTCTCTTCCCAGTGATTCCT
>NW_009953386.1:2999937-3029725 GCF_000747805.2 Chaetura pelagica | reverse complement strand
CCTGCTGGGGAGTCTGATGCATCAAAGAATTACAGCTACTAGAGATGGAAAGACCTGTGGTATTTCATAATTCATGTCAATCTCCCACCTGAGCTGGGGTATTCCTTACAATATTTTTTTTCCTGATGTTCTATCTAGCCTAACTTTAAAGACTGCCAAATTGGGCTCTCACCTCTTTTCCTAAGGAGGTTACTCCACAGCGGTATGTCATAAGACTGGAAAATTCTCAAGGTACATGGTGTAGTTTCAATTCTTTATGTTTAGAATTATTAAGCAGGCATTAGTTTTCAGACTCTCAATACTATAACTAAGTACTGTTAGTAGAGACAGGAACTGCACCAGTCTTCCACACATGCAGAGCTCATCATGATGTTTGACAACACTGCCTACTGCAAAAAGCTGGATTTGCAGCACCTAAAAATTATTGTTTCTATTCTTCACAGTGACTTCTGATGAGAACTGGTATGAAGAGAAGCAGGACAGGACCTTTACAACCAGTGCAGAATTACCTCCCTTCTAGCCACAACAGGTACTCCCCTCACGAACCACTGGTGGCAGTTCCAAACACACATAAATCAGAGCATCAGCAAGGACTACATATTCCTCATGGTGCCCGCAAGTTAAATTGCATGGCTTCTGTTAAGCATAGTGAGGGGGACTGGAAAACTAACAATTCATGCATCACAGAGAAGAGTCAATTCCAGCTTTATCTGAATCAATACAGGAAGATCAACCACCACTTGTTCTCCCCAAATGCAAAGTACCCTTGCCTTCATCCAATGACAACTGAGTACATCATCGACACATTCATACAGAGCCCAAGAAAGAGAACATTTGTGCTGCAAATAACTGGTGTCTTTGGAAACCAAGTGGTACAGTTGACCCCTCCTCCCCAGATCCTTCCTCTTACTTACTATCTATCTGAGGCCTTTTTCAGATTCAGTGCAATTCACCCCCTTGGAACAGTGCAAAAAATTCTCGACCTCCAGCCTCTCATCCGGAAGTTAATAACATTTTGCAGCTCTCCTTAAATAAAATCCAGCCCATCCTGGATCAATAAGACTGATGCCTATTTCCCTAATGGCAGCCGATTGCCATTTGCTATTCAAATCAGACTAGATAAATTACAGTACATGCCAAGGAACAGGCCAGTGAATTAAGACAGGCCTCCTGAGGACCAGTGATATTATTAATCTTTTAAGACACTATCATATTTCTTCTTGACAGTGTGCGTAGACTCTCAGACATGCTGCACCCAGATTGAAATATCAGCTGCAGCAAAAAATCAATAGCGTTAGAAACACAATAATTTTCTGTCTGCAGGGCCCCCAATAAGCAACACTTGTGTTTTTCCTCCTTTCCACATCTCTGCTCTAAATGCATTTGTTTTAAAAGCCAGGCCTCAAATCTGAATAATAGTTGCTTTTGTTGTCATCCATTGCCACAGAAGCCACAACTGTGATTCTTGATAAGGTTGCGGTTCTCAGAGACAGCAGAAGGTACTCAAGGGTCAGACACTCACCTAGTATATTCTACCCTTCTCCCCACACCCTCCTGCTCAGTATCTTGTTCTCTCACTGCAGGCTTTATAAAGACAGACATGGCTAGAGCTCCTGCTATCCCTAAGAAAAATGAAAACAAGGACCTTGGACCTGATCTGACAAAGGGAGACTGTACCTGACAAGAAAGAAAAAAGCTTAAGGGATTTCTCCTCAGCTGGCAACAGAAAGGGTCAATTCAAACAATTTTGATCTCTTTAGACCTGTGGATGAATTCAGTTGAGGCTCTGACAGACAAGTAAAGCTGCCCACCTGGTTTCTCAACCACTCTTCATGCTAAAAGGGCGAAAGGTTCTAAAACTGATAACTATTCCAAAAAGGGTATTTTATGATTTACAAGAGTGGCAGGTTAACGGAAAAATGTGTAGCTTAGGGGATTGGCAATAAGATGATAAAATGAGGTTTCTCCTTATTCTTGACATGATAAAGTTTAACTGGGTGGAAAAAAAAACAACCAAAACACAATTATATACAGCAAAATCAGAAGTCCCCCCACAATTCTAAGCATGAGAATATTTTGCATACAGCTGGATAAGAAAAACATCTTCAGAAAGTGACCAGAGCAGATAAATCAACTCCAAGTTGGCTAAGTTGCTATTCAAGGTTGCCAGATTGCTGGCATCCCAGGTCAACAGTGACCAGAAAGAGCTGATGAATGTTCCAATCAGGTGAGAGCAGTAAGGCGATGAAATCATTCAAGTTACATCACAATTAGCAGTTGCCTTCTGCCCTTAAAACATTCTTAGCAGCATCGGGAGGACCAGAGACCAAAATATTAACTCTCCTCTCATGCTTGCAGGATCTTGGGGGCTTCAACTCAACCTCTATTTAAAAAGTGGGATAAGCATGGCCAAAAGCAATACAATCATAGCTGTGCCTTCTGATGATTGGTGAACTGACCTGGTTGATGGCCATGGCTTATCAGCAGAGCACTCGTTAGTGAATGGACAAGAAGCCAGTCTGTGCAGCTGTGGACTACAGTCTGCCTTCTATATGTTGAGCAGAGGACTTGGCTACTCAGGATTATCAGGAAAGAATCTCTCACCAGTGCACAAAGTGACGTGTTTAGAAAAAAAGAATGAGAAGGACAGTGAACCACCATCAGGCTTATTGCTAGGGAGGAAGTAATTCTGTGTAGAGCTGGCCAGTGGATAAGAATATTGCTTCCTTCATTGGGACAGAAATAATAGGTTTTGAACATTCTAAAACAAAATAATACATTGGCCAAATGCCTTCAGACCTCAGATCCTGAGGCTTTCGATCTCTCTGTCACCAGAAGGGACCAGAAACTTCTCTTCATCAAAGTCTTTGTGCTAAAGAGAAAAGACAATATTATGACAAAATGACACCTTGTCAGGTGTTCTGACCAGCTCTAAAATTAATATAGCAGCACTATGAGGCAATTTTCCATTTGCATATCCATGCCTTGAGATTCAGCTCTTGCTCTTGTTTCTTGATTAATTGAATTTGATTCACACATCTGAGTGGAACTGCTCCTGATACACCAAATACTACTCTACTTCTGATAGATTTTGTTTATGCCACATGGGGTCTAGGAATCTGTTGATAACACTTTCTTTTTTGGTTGGCTGTGTTGGTTTTTGGTTGTTTTTGGTTTGCTTCAGTTTAGGTTTTTTTGAGGCTTGTTTTTTGTTGGGGTTTTTGTTGTTGTTTGTTTTTCTTTGGTTTTGCTTGGTTGGTTTTGTTTTTCTTCCGAGTTTGTCATCTTCCTACATTAAATTCTGTTTTCTTTAATCCAGGGGAAAACTATCCCCAAATCAGTGAAGTTTCAGTAACTGAACAATAATGTGGGAAGCTGAAACCAATGCATTTGTAAATGTGACCTTGTGAGCCACGGGCACATGGAGTTCAGTCCAAACTGCAGGGATAACATAAGCATAGGTGCATGACTACAAGTCAGCAAGCACCATGGTGTAAGTACTGAAGGTCCAGCACAAACAACATCATAGGCAATGAAGGATGGGATTTGAGTCTCTCATTTCTCCTCTTCTATCCTCAAATCACTCCTTTGCTTTCTTCTCTTTCTCCTGGAGTCTCCTCCTACCTGTCCTACTTCCTCTAACTTCAGATCACTGCTACTCGAATTGTGCACAGCAAAAATCATTAGCTCACACAGTACTAGGGCAAGTAGAACCAAGGTTTCTTAGAAGATACCATTGCATCTATTCTAAGACAATTGGGACCTACAAATTTCACTGAGTGAGAGAGGTAACAACTCATTTCTCCAGCACAGGTAAGAGGCTTAAACAATGCATACAGCTGTGAACACTCTGAGTGAGGCTTTCTGACAAGTTCCCGTGGCAGCCCTAGTAACGCGGTGGCAGTCCTAAGCTGCCCTCAGACCCTGTGCCACACCTATGCAGAAAGTCCCTAAGTTGTAACTGGGCTGCAATATTGCATTATGGACACAAAACTTCACATAGGAAAGTATGTGACAGCCATTACATTAAGAATGCCCTATCTATGTTTGTAAGCATACTGAACAGTTGAATACGAAAGGTGGGAACTTCACATCACTGGACACTGAAACTGGGCTTTCCCACAATAAATTTGTGCTCCAGCTGCATGTATTTTTTTCCTGTTGCAAAGGAACACAATTTTTGCGGATCAATATACACTAATTTCTTCCTTTCTTTTAAAGTGCTATTATATGGTACCCTATGCCGTCCACTATCCTTGCATTTGGAAAATAACCATTTCTATAGTAACTTGTCACACAACTATTGTTCAGATTCCCCTAATATTTTTCCCCTGGGAAGAGAGATCATCAGTGCAGCAGACTGGTATTAGCAAGGCCATGTAACTAGATGGACTCCTTCATGCTGAAAACTACTCTCTTGGGATTTAAAAGAAGCTGTGCACATGTTCCTTCTGACATTTCTGTTTCTAAAGCAAAGGATTAGACTGAGGGCAAAAGTACTGTATAAATAAAGTGTAAGGGCCATCGCTGCTGGTCAAAGCTGGTTCAGAGGAGATTCTCTAGACAGCCTCCTCTGGATAGATCCTGCTGGAACTGAGTCTGCAAACTGCAATGTTTAAATACCATTCAGAAGTTAAAACACTAATGACAAACCTAGTTAGGTTTAAAGCCAGATTTCCATTGCAAAACACCCTGCATGCCATCCCTGCTGACAGGCACTGCTGTCAGCTACAGGATACAAAAGGAAGAGGAAGAAAGTAAACGTATTGCAAGTTTAAGGCACAGACACATACTGCTAACAACTGCTGTCTGGTATTTTTCCTCAGCCCCAGTCTCTGCCCCAAGACATTGCTCTGATTTTGCAATAGAGAATTGATCTTTGCACAGAAATCTATCCAGAGGCTATAACTCCAGGATATTTAAAAAGCAGTAATCTTATTCTGTGCTTAGCCTCTTTAGTCCTACAAGCTGTGCAAGGCCTTTCTTTGAAGAGGAAGCAGCACAGGGATCATAATCAAACTGTAGCTGTGATTCACAACAGGCTACCAGCTCATTCTAGAACAGGAGATGGCTAGAGATGGAAAGCACAAATGCTTTTAGGGAAGAGCTGGGAGAATAGTGACAGTGTAATATCTCCATGCTAGAAGAGTGGAGTAGAGAGTAAAAAATACAATTTGAATTATATGGGTTGTACAGAATACATCATGTAAGAAAAAGAAAAGGAAGATTCGGCTAGAAATGGCCAAAAGACATAAAACATGCAGAAGAGAACACTGAATGATGATAAAGTAAGATGAAATAAATCAGGATTGGGGTGGTGTTTGGAGGAAGAAAGCCCAAGCATTGAAAAGATGTCAGCAAATTCAACCAGACTTCAGGCCCAAACAACACAGAATGGAGTGCCCTCCCTAAAAGCTGCAGTTAGATAAAAACTGTATTTCCTTTTCTCATCATTAGTATCTATGTCTAGCAATAACAAGAGCAAAGAAATGTTGAGCGCTTTGTCAGCTATTCTTCTTTCCACACCACCATGACAACCACCCTGGCATGGTCAGAAAAGTATCCAAACAAAGCATGTATTAGAAAATTTGGATCTTCTCACCTCTTGTTAATGGTAGCATTCAGCCGCAGTCGGAGGTGATGGAAAGACACTGGTCTAATCTCTGTGAAATGAGGCTGGAAAAAGTAATGAACTTCTCCAGAATAAACCTCTCCATGATACATTGAAAAGAAATTGCTGCCGACACTCCCTGGTTGCACTCTTAATAAAAGGAGCTTAGAGAAAAAGTGCTTGACACTGAGAGATCAGGAGCATGCTAAGTCCTCCCTTTGCTTTCAGTGGGACTTGTTGCAATGAGTTCCCACAAGAGCTGCAGGAACTGAGCCATACACCTCTGCAAAACACGCTAAGTAATGCATATCGGTAAGCTATGGCCTCTTCTTCTGTCTTAAGAAATCCTTCCTCCAAATCGTGGCTAACATCTCCTAAGGGGGGTGGGAGGGAACATCTCACACTGTGGCAGCCCGCTGCCTCTCTCACATGGGAAGAAATACAATTTCTCACATTCACATGAGTCTACCTCTGCAATGCAACCTCTGGTGGAGACACTCCAAGATCAGTTACAGGTTTTAATTATGAGATGACAGTACTGGTGGCTGGCTTTGCTTGGACCAGCATGTGTCACTGAAGCCGATGGGAAATATGTAAGAAAGAGAACCAGTTTAATTAGCTTGAAGTTTTACAATTATTATTTTCTACAAGGAAACCCTCCCACATCTTATTTGTCACCTGTCAGGGTGCTGTTCTTATCAACCATGATCTCTCTCCTTGCCTCTTCATGTCATAAGAAACCAATGGTGAAAATGACAGACAGATGCAAACAGGATTTTGGTAATTACAGCATTATGGCTGGTGGTTTTCTAAACAACATTTTATTTCTTCCAATCAAACAAGTTCTTGGACTTCACAGCCCTAAAGCTTCAGACAGGGGTGAAGCTGATTATATTATGACATTACAGTGCAGACTGGCAGATCAGACAAAGTGGATTTCACTCAGTAATTAAACTGCAGTATCTTCCATTTAAAGTCCAGGGCAGGATTAATCGAAAGGTAGCTCTTTATCATTGCGATTAGAGCTGGGATTTGAAGAGTGAGTCCACAGATTTCTGATTTGATAGCTCATCCTGGGTTCCAGCTTATCGGTGGCTGCACATCTGTCTGACTTGTAAAAATAGCATGAGGTCAAGACGTATTTGCCGAGTTGCACCATTTCCTTTATTTTATTTTTAGCTGGAGGCAATTCAGATTGCTTTAAATATTACAGTGCCTTTTGTCTTTCTATGGCAGTATGAAGATTTCTATTTAAGTTCTGTTACATATAACTCTGACTCCATCCTAAACTGCATTTTATCTACAGGATAGACTACGATATTCTCTGTAGCTTTACCACTGTTCTTCAGGGTCCCAAAAGAATCCACATGATTTTGGGAACGAGAACAAGACAAACTTAAAAGACAATAGCTGTATAGCTGCTCAAAAATGGTCTAGTAAATCAAGTTTTAAACTTTCAAAGAGCTCCTAAAATGTAATGGATCGAAATAGGCTCAAGAATTTGTTTTTGTGCCAGCATGGTATAAAATCCCTCACACCAAATGCCAGCTGATGCTATGCCTTTATTTTCCTTTTCCGTCTCTCCTCTCCTCTCCTCTCCTCTCCTCTCCTCTCCTCTCCTCTCCTCTCCTCTCCTCTCCTCTCCTCTCCTCTCCTCTCCACTCCTTTCTTTTTTTCTCTTAAGTTTCCAAAAAGCTTTAAATGCTCTTCTTTCCTCTCAAAATTAATAAACACAGAGCTGGGAAAATTTAGTCTATACAAGGCAGACAGTTTTCTTATGCTGCTGGCTTGGGAAAGAGCAGCCCTCCTTGAACTGTCTTCATTTAGTCACTGGAGGAGATTATCTACAAGTGGCAGCAAGGCAGGGGAAAGCAATAGATACCTCTTTTCACTTTCTTCTGCAAACAGTCAACATGTTTATAAAACAGAAAAATGAAGGAAATAGAAAGAAAACCACTATTTCTTCCACCCATCGGCAAAAGAGAGTTAAGAACCAACTTCAAATTCCAGAGATACTCTCTACGTAAAACTTGGTGCAGATAATGCTGTTTGTGACTAGATTCTAGGGGGAACAGAATCATAGAATTGGAAACATGCTGAATTGGAAAGGACCCATCAGGATCAACACCTGTCCCTGTGTAGGGCACCCCAAGGATCCCACCATGTGCCTGAAAGCATCATCCAAATGCTTCTTGAACTCTAGCAGGCTTGGTGCTGTGACCATTTCCCTGGGGAGCTTGTTCCAGTGCTTGACCACCCTCTGGGTGAAACTCCTTTTCCTGATATCCAACCTGAACCTCCCCTGATTAATTTTCCTGCCATTTCCCCGAGTCCTGTCACCAGTCACAGGAGTGAAGAGATCAGTACCTGTCCTACCTCTTCCCCTTGTGAGGAAGCCATAGACTGCAATGAGGTCACACAGTAAGAATTTCAGCTCTCCACAAGTGTGTCAATGGTGACTTGCTATTTCCTCTTAGACATTTCCCCTTAGGAAGTCATATACAATTTTAGGTTCCTTTTAACAACTTTTCAAGCCACGTCAGCCACAAAAGCTGGTGAGCAACAGGCCACTATTACTAGGTTCCAACTTCTTCCCCAACAAAAGCTGATAAAAAAGAAAGGTATTTGTGAAAACTTCAATTAAAAATTTGTTTGCAGCTGGACAGAGTTTTTGCAAGACAAATGCTTTTACAGAAAATGTGGAGTTTTTATGAGAAATCCTCAGCTGAAAATCAAAAGTATTCTTTCTGGAAGTGAATTTTCAACAGAGTTCTTTTTAGCCTTCCCCCTCAAGAGGAGAAAAGTCACGATTTACACTGTTTTGTTCCATCCAGAGAAAAGTCCTGTGCGTGCTGTGTTCTGAACGAATAAAAAGTGACTTAGAATAGCCTGACCCATCTCTACAGCATGATAATCTCCAAAACGTCCTTTGACATTTTGCCTATAGCAATGTCTCTTCTCATCTGTATGAGTCTCTGATGCAGATTATGAAGATCTAAAGCAGGGACAATCTCTTCATTTCTACTCAAACACTTACTACAAAGAGACCTTAATTCTGTTTGGGGACTGGGGTAGTACTACAATCCAAATAACAAACTAAACAATTCCCTAGCCAAACAAACTATTTTATTTGCAGTTTTATTGTTCTTGTTATTTTTGTAATGGAATTTACAGAGAAAAAACCCAAATTATTCATAACTATTAATTTTAAGTCTTGAAAGCTATTTCATAGCTCAGAGCCATTGAAGACCCTTAGTATCACAGAATCATAGAATGGGTAAGGGTGGAAGGGACCTTAAAGATCATCAGGATCCAACCTCCCTGCTCTGAGCAGGGACATCTCACACTAGACCAGGCTGCACAAGCCTCATCCAGTCTGGCCTTTATATCGCCAGGGAGGGGGCTTCCACAACCTCTTCGGGGAACCTATCCCAGTGTCTTACTACCCTCATGGTGAAGAATCTCTTCCTGATGTCTAACCTAAATCTACCCTCTTTCAGTTTAAAACCATTACGCCTTGTCCTAGCACTACACTCTCTGGTGAAAAATTTCTCCATATCTTTCATGTAGGCCCCCTTCAGGTACTGGAAGGCCGCTTTGAAGCCTCCTTGGAGCCTTTTCTTCTCCAGGATGAATAATCCAAATTCCCTCAGCCTGTCTTCATAGCAGAGGTGCTTCAGCCCTTGGATCATCTTGGTGGCCCTTTTCTGGACCCTTTCCAACAGGTCTATATCCTTCTTGTGCTGAGGGCACCAGAGCTGTACACAGTATTCCAGGTGGGGTCTCTCCAGAGCAGAGCAGAGGGGCAGAATCACCTCCCAGGCCCTGCTGGCCACACTTCTTTTGATGCAGCCCAGGATGCAGTTGCTCTCTGAGCTCCAGCTCACGCTTGCGGCTCATGTCAAGCTTCTCATCTACCACCCTCAAATCCTTCTCCTCAGGGCTGCTCTCTAGCTATTCTCCCCCCAGCCTATATTTGTGCCTGGGGTTGTGCCAACCCAGGTGCAGGACCTTGCACTTGGCCTTGTTGAATTTCATGACACTGACATTGGCCCTCCTCCAGCCAGTCAAGGTCCCTCTGGATGGCATCCCTTCCCTCTCAGGTGTTAACTACTCCACACAGCTTAGTATCATCAGAAACTTGCTGAGGATACACTCAATCCCACTGTCCATGTTGCCAACAAAGATGTTGAACAGCACTGGCCCCAGTACTGACCCCTGGGGAAACATCACTCATCACTTGCCTCCACTTGGACAATGAGCCATTGACCACAAGTCTCTGGGTGTGGCCCTCCAGCCAATTCCTTATCCACCAAGTGGTCCATCTGTCAAATCCATATCCGATCATACAGTCTGATTCTCACAAAAGAATTTACAATTCCACTGAGTAATTCCTACAAGAATCCTAATCAATAATGTGTCAATAGGCACATACCATTTAATAACACAACCTTAACCTAAGGAGTTAAACCAGCAGAATATCACAAAATGCCTTGGAAATTTGTTTTAGTAAAGTACTTTCACTGTCCAGACACTTTTAAGTGGGGAGGGAAGAGGAAATCTAGCCAAGTAAATGGGCAGAGGCACAGAAATGTCATACAGATGAATGGTGAATAGTGCATTTCTTGGTCAACTAATGAAGACACAGGTAAGTAATACCAGCCAGAACAGTTTCAGTAGTCTTTGCTTAAATGACTAGCTAAATATGTAATAAAATCTCACTGCTATACTTGTTCTTTGTAAAGGTGTGAAGGTGAGAATTTTATTCCTAGTCCTGCTGCTGATACTGTAGCTACAGATTCAACTCACATAGGGAATTCAAAGCTAGTATTTAGACCACTAAACTATTCCTCAGACCAAAGTGAAAACAAAATGCAAATGAACTACTGGTGAACCTGCTGTCATGCTGCTTCCCTCCTATCTTTCACCATTCTCCCCCATTTTTCCTCTGAAAATCCTAACATGTTTTTAAAATAATATTAACCAATACCACCCTTTGTATTTATATTTTTCTCATTTCAGAGTCTTTCTATTATGGCTTTGATCATAAATTCAGTGTCTTCCCTCCAATCACAAGGACTAGAAACTTATTTTACAAACAAAAACCAAAGATTTTTACATTATCTGCTTACTTCAAGAGTAGAATCTTTAAGGAAAACATCAGATATTATGACACTTTCAGTAAAACAGCAACCACTGCAAGCAAAGTAAAACGTTAATCTAGGTGTGCACATCCTTCTGGTTTTCATATAATGCATAAACACTGAAATTCCACAGTAAGAGCCTAGTAATTTTGCATTCTTATGGAGAAAAGTCAGTTATTGTAACATAATGATGATTTCACAAAGTAGTCAATCAACAAGTGCTTCCTACTACATAGGAACAGACCCTCAAATGCCAAATCCTGGCTTTGGGGACACAGTGGCAAATTTCATATTAATATAAACCAGGGCAGTGTAAATACACCCAGAATTTATGTTACATTTCACATGGTCCCTAAAGAACTACAAACTTTTTCCATCAACCACCTGGAAAAGAGGAAAATACCTGTATCACAGCATGATGCTGCTTCTTGAAATTAAATCAGAACTGAAAGCTTGGACAAGTCCAGCTAAGAGAGAAGGAGAAATTCCTAGTCATCAATAAAAAAAGTGACTGCATATGTTCCCCAAACTCAGAAGATGCTGTCAGCATCCAGTGTCTAGGCCATATGTTATTCAGATGAACCAAATTGATCCATAAACCTAACCAGGAAGTTATCATGAGGGCTGAAACTGTGATGCACTGATTAAGAATCTGTTTTTCTCAATTAAAGACATAACCATAATTACTTTCAGTTGAGTCACTCACACTCTCGTAATGTACCCAGCCTCAAATGATATTTAACATTGTATACTAAATATGTCAAACATTCATTCAATTAATAATACTTTGCATTTCTATTCTGCATTTAATCCCAGGAGAACAAAGTACTTTGTGATCATGAATTAATCAATGCTCCCACCATCTCTTCATTGGAAATAGTTGTCTGGAGTCCATTCAGTGAGCCTTGATGATAGTTAGAAATGTGATACTTGATCTTCCTGTCTCCTATCCCAAGTCCTAACCAGAAGACAAACCATCAAGTAATAAAACTGAGTGACAGCAGCACCCCCAAATTCACTGAATCAAAAATAAATGCTTTCTGGAAAACATTTAAACACATCTCGCAGTGCTCTAGAGCTCCACAGATTTCACCACCAATTAAACCCTCAACCTTTCAAGTCCTTCTAAATTAGAGCACAAAATCCTAAAATACTTCCCAAACTTTTGATCTGGTTTCTACTTAGGTAAAATACTTACTGAAGGCTACTGGACCTTTTTTGGAATAAGGGCTGAGAAGAGAGTTTGTAAAGGACATTACTCTGATTTTCATGCTAGGAAAGAGGTGCAGAAGAGTATTAGAGCATGAAACGGGGAAAAAAAAAAAAAAAAAGTTCAAGCTTCACGGTGTTGCTTTTAATAAGGATTATGTCTTCAAAACAGGGACTCAGCAGACCAGACTGATCAAGTCTGATTAGTTGATACCTGACATGATATATAACCTTACGTTGCCAGCTTAAAAGAGGTAATGCCACCTGTAGAATAGGACAAGATATGCTATAAACTACCTAGAATTATAATCCAGCAATTCAAAACATACGGTACACACCTTGAGGAACTTCAGATAAAATGCATGTTGCCTTGTACTCCAGAATTTAACAAACTGCAGATATTTAATACTTCCTTCTTTTATCCAGCATAGATTGCAGTAACATGGATATAAATTCTGTTTGATATGAATTGCACTTAAGACAGAATTTAAATACAACAACTCAAGTTTTTACAGAATTTTTCTACAATTCGTAGTCATAAATACATGGTAATCAGGTAATTCATTATATTCACACCACTCAGCAAATGTGTCAAGGGGGCTTTCATACTGTGTCAGCTATATGAACAGTAAAGGCAGTAGAAGGCCAGGACGTGCACTATAGTATCTTGCATGGCCCTAGATACCTGTGTTTGAGCCCTTATTCTAGAGACAGGGGATGTGTACCTTTCCATCTACTGACTACTTGCAGACCTTCTTCTCCTTAGCAAAAAAGTGTAAGAAAACAAAATTCCTTCTGTTTCTGGCCAAACACAAAATAAGATACTGATGAAAAACTCTGCTCACAGAACTTTACTTTATACCCTCCATGTCTTGGCTGAGGAAATTCATACTCTGTCTCTGCAAATTAACCTGGCATGCAAAATTTCCTCAGACTGAGGGAAAAATCTGGAATGCTAGGAAAGAACATCACTTTTACATTTTATAAATACACTGAGCTCAGTCCTGACAGGAATTCACAAAGTCTTGACCGAACAAATTGTTTTGGACTGCTTTTCCCCAGACTCTTGAATTTTCCTTTCAAGATTATAAGATTGGATTTCCCAGGCTAGATCCAGAGACTATGCAAGTCTTTTAAACCAGGCAACACACTTAACCCACTGATTTAAAATGCTTGCTCAAGTGCTGCAGAACAGTATTATTTGCTCTTGTTCTCACCTTCTTTCTTCATGCACTGCAAAAGCCGCTGGGAAGACAAGGTGATGTGAAGAGACTTCTCTCAAAAAACATAAATATTTTCCTGTAAAGCTCACCCAGTGCATGGTCAAATTTCAAAAATATGGATTTAAAAATATAGACACTTATCCATATTTATTCAAGATCTCACAGAGATGATAAATACTATTAGACAGGGGTTTTAAGATAAGTAATATAATTTCTTGTCTCATCTTCACTAGTCTAAAAAAGGAAATCCAGCACTGGCAGACACAGTCAAACTTCAGCTTATATTCTTATAACTCCACAGTTTCTTTTCATTTCACCCTTACTCGCTTTATTCACTGGTAGTAGCAGTGCTTTTCAATAGCTGTATTTTTCCCAATATATTCATTAAGAACAAGACTTTCAGTTTAGAGCACTGAAAGATTCAGTAGTGCAGTGTGCACCCACAAAGGAGACATGGGTTTGGATTGAAAGCAACCTCAGGGACCTCGGTCAGTGGAGCACAGACATATTATAACGATACATTTATTGAAATGGGAGAATCCTCCTGCAGAGTGCGACTGTTGAATTCTTGAGCATCTTTTCCTTCAGAGGCAGTATACTGTCTCTGAATTCAACAAGAAATCAAATTAAGACTCCTGGGTTCCATTTCTGGCCTGCCACTTACCCATGATAAGATATTGGACAAATCATTTAACATAAATAAGCTTCAGTTTACAGAGCTGAAATACTGCACAGGGGTGTAGTAAGACTGATGAAAACTACTATAACGGTATTATTAAAGTGCTTTCTCCCAGATTTTTAAAATTTCTTACCAAAGGTTCTCTGAACCCTCCTTGCTGAATTTTAAAGCCTACTCACTTGCTTAAGAATCTCCTTTTCAAAGGACAAGATTTTTCAAATGCTTAAAGATTTCCTTATAGACATTTCTGCAAGATTTTAGAATAAGGCTACATATGATGCCAGTAGACTAAAACAATTTAAGAAATTCTTGCCTTTCAAGGCCCAAAAGAGATTGACATAAGATGCTAGGATCTCTTTACATGTCTTTGTCTGCCCTTTGCTCATAGTTCTGGGTGCATGTGAGAAAGGGCAGCTATTTACCTCTCCATCATCTGAGTCCTGCCCCAGAAGCCATTCCATTTCACTCAGTCTGGTTTGTGCTTCGGCTCTATCAAGCAACTATTGGTTTGTGTGACTTTTCCAAACCAATGAAATTAAATTCAGTCTTTTAATGCACAAATTTCAAACCCTGCAGATCAGATGCAGCACATCACAAGTACTAAGGAGAGTCAGGCTACATTAATTAATATTTAAGAGAGACCAATAATTTCATATACAGCCAAATTCAACAAAAGTGTAAGGTATCCATGCTAAGACTAATGGAAATATCCATTCAGTGCTAATCTTAACTCATAGTATATGTGAAACTAAAAAGAGCTCATAAAATGTAAATGCAAACTATTTAAGAGCTAATAAGAAGTCTTGTAATTGTATATGTAGTAAAGAGAAGTCCATCCTCCCTTTTTACACACAGAAACAGAAAACTGAAGACTAACATTTCTAAGACAACTCCCTAATTTTGGCTATTCAGCCTGAAGCATATGAGAATCTCAGATAACTTCTAAACTGCTACAGTCTTTGTCCAGAGTTCCCTTACAGTCTATGAACAGAAGTGAGCCCTTACATGAAGGTCTATTTCAGATGCCTTTCCTTGTGATAGGTTGAATCACACCTCTAAGTGCCTAATATTCTCCAACTGAGTGTAAAAGGAGCCCAAAAAAGGATGGAGATACCTGCACCATATGCAGCTAAATGTCAGTGAGAAGATCCTTTGACCCTGGTTTTCAGAAGCTCTGAGCATTTCTGGCACCTAATGAAAACCATAAAAGCTAAAAGTGCTTAGCCCTTACTTGAACCAAAGATGCATAAAAAGAAGCTTTCCAGAATTAAAGCACAGTAATTGGGAGATCATGTTGTGAATTCATTAACAGTTTGTTAATTCAAAACATTAACATCATAAGCACAGGGTAGGAGCCCTACTGCTCCTGCAGTCTTTTTTTTTCTTTCTTTTTTTCTTTCTTTTTTTCTTTTAAGATGATGTCATCCCTCCAGCTACAAGTAATACAATATTCAGACTGCCACGAGGAAGTCTAATACAGGATGTTCCCCTAGAGACACCCGACACCATCACTTTAACTACAATTGGATCTCTGGTTCAACCCCACCAGGAAAACTTTCCAATTACCTCCTCTGTTGCAATTGCACACAGCATACCTGCTTTAGAGCTAGAACATTATTCAGCAAACAGGACCATGACTTAGGGGGTTTCTACAGCTTTTGTGGAAGTTGTGCAGTTGCCTCTCTTGCTCTTAGGGTACTGTTCGTGTTTTATCAAATGGAGCATCACAAAGTACATAGAACATAACTACTAGCTTTTTTGTATGTCTTAAAATCTGCATACTAAACAGGAATGTGTTGCATATGAAATTTAGGAAGAGTATAAATTAGCTTAGTTTCTCCAACTGATGCCTCTGTTGTCACTTGGTCTTTTAAAAGCCACTGCCAGGAAGATTGCTCAAAAATATAAATGGCCAATCCTAATCATGACACAATGTGATCGCTTTAAATTTACTCCATTCCCTACATGACATCTTCATGTTTGCTGGTGGTGCCTGTTAGAAATACCAGAGATAAAAGAAACAAGATTACACAAATTAACAAATCATCCTTTTCTTTTACATGGTCACCTTGGCCTCCAAGGGCCCAACTAGCAATGAAAAAGCCATGAAGTAGTAGTGGAGAGAAGGTCTTTATGGTTGTCCTTTCTTTCCCCTTCACTAAGCGACTTTTCAGGGACTTTCCTGCATGTTAAGCATCTTTTTTGCATTGCTTAATATTGTTATTAATAATTCATATTTTTGTCTTTCTCTTCTCACTCTGACAACTTTTATTTTTAATCAATGGGCATGTGTCAAATTGCTTTGTTATTTATTTATAATGTAAGCTGACAAAGAATGGGATATGGGGTCTAAAGCTGAGAGAATGTTTCTTTCCAACAGCTGATACCCTCAGTAGTAACTAATGCGGTTTTTTCAATCAGTAGGTTTCAAAAACTAATATTGCCCACAAATAATGGAGTACATATTTAGTAGATTTGATCAACAAAGAATGGGATATGGGGTCTAAAGCTGAGAGAATGTTTCTTTCCAACAGCTGATACCCTCAGTAGTAACTATGCGGTTTTTTCAATCAGTAGGTTTCAAAAAACTAATATTGCCACAAATAATGGAGTACATATTTAGTAGATTTGATCAACTGGATGTGTCTCTCCTCTGTCCCCATTTTCATAAACTGCAACAGAAGCTGAAAATGTAGATTTATTTGTATGTACGCACATTGTCTTTGAGAAAGAAAAGTAGCGTGTACAAAGGTGTTAATAACAATGCACCAAAAGTACTGATGCACTTGTTCAGACAAATGTATTACTCAGATTAGTATGCTTAATTCCCTAACATATCAACAATTCTCACAAACTGTTGAAAATAGAAACCTGAAATACTCTTTTCAATTAACTAAACCCAAACAGAATGGCCAACTTGCCCAAGAGTAGAGAGGTATTCAGTAGCACAATGCCTGCTTGAACCAGCAGCTCACCTTGCCTCACAATTCAGAGGGAAATTCCATTGAGGCACCTTGCCTCATAAAGCTGGGAAAACAATTAAATGTTTCCTCATTGAACATGTGAAAATAAGTTATTGATTATAATTGGCTTCCACATTACATACTTGGGATTTGACTCGGATACCTTTTTCACACACACATATTTTACCTTGACTTGCTACTTGAGGAACTCTCTGGATTTATTTATGCCAAACAGTAAAAGCAATTCACAGTTCCAGATGAATGAAATTCAATGTTGTTACTGTCCTGGTGTGTCCTGAGGCAGGAGGCAGCCCTGTCTAGACTGTGGGAATGGTTTGGTGGAGCTTAGGATTGTATTCTGCAGCAACATTTGCCTGCTGGACAAGATGTTGTCATACAGGGTGTAGTCATTGTAAAATAAAATAAAGCATGAAGCTATGAAAAAAAGGATTAGGCACTTTTTGTTTTTTTGTATAACAAGGATACTCTGCCATGCAATCTCTAATTCAACGCAGGGCACAGACTGACGTTTTCTACTTAGACAACTTGTGCCTGAAAAGCTCCCACTTCCCATTTTCCTACAGTCACCACCACATGTTGAATGCTTAATAGGGATGTGTTTGAACACTTATTTCAAAGCCTAGTGAGAGGCTTGGTACAATAAAGTAACTTCCCTTTACATCCTGCGCCAAGTACAATGCAACATCAGCAGGTACTAGGTCCAGTACAGTTACCTGCTATAGCTCTGAAAGCCAACCAAGTGACATAGGACATGAAAAACCTCATTGCAGGCTGGGCAATTTAAGAAGGGTCGTCAAGGAAAGCAAGGTAGAGGATTATGTTATTAGAAGACGATGTTGTTAGAGCTACGATTTGACAGAGGGAAGATTTTACTTTGATTTTCAGAAAACTGCCATCATCTACACATACGCATTTGCTTATTTTCAAGCTAGCTGATGTTTCATTATGTTTTAATGAATCCACCATGGATGGGAGAATAAAAATTTAAGCATTTTCTTTGACGCTATCCTAGCTTAAAGCTTTTTTTTTTCCAATGCCTTCTTCACCACACACATCGTGCTGAGAATAAGCATGGCATTCAGAATGAGGATTGTCCCTCCTGATTTACAATTCAGGGATACAAAGAATGTAAAGACCAGCTGGTAGCCAGATCTCCTTCATATGAAGCCTGCTTTTTACACAGTTATTAGAGTATCCAGACTGCAATATGGTCATAATGAAAGTGGACAGTTCACCTATTTCTGCCACGAACACCACCAGTAAGTGAATTTCTCCTTTTCTACAAAACTAGGGACCATTCAGATTTTGATTTCCAGAGGAAACTATTGCTGTTCAACATGCTTTGAACAACAGAACTACAGCTAAACCAGGATAACTCTTAAGTATCATAAGTAAACCCACTGCACAATCAGGGATCAGGCTCATACAGCATCCAGATAACCACAGAACTGGAAAGCACTGCCCTTATCCAGGGAGAGGAACGAAACAGTTCAAAACTTGTGACACTGCTGGGGAATTAACCTGTGGTTTCTGACCTCAGAAGGTTAGAGAGTTCTCTCCTCACCCACCTTCCCCTCCCAGAAGAACCTCAGAGAATTAGCTTTGTATTGATGTTTGTGTTACCAGTTAGGAATGGCAGGATCAATTAGAAGGAAAATTCTTGTCTAGCATACTCAACAATTTTATGGATTTAAAAAGGCCAGAAGAAATCATGCACAGATGAGCCAGGATGCAAGACTATTAAAAAACTAAGCAATTTTAAAATAAGGCTAGTGTGCTAGAAAATACCATTTCTCCTTGGATATGAAATAATGCCCATTTCTGTTCAATGCCTTCCCATATATGATTCGGAAGCAGAAAAGCAAAAGTGTGTATCAGTCGTTTGGTTGGGTTTTTTTGTTTGTTTATTTGGGTTTTTTCAAATGAATCTGGTTTTATTTAGGGGACAGATTTTCACAATATGCAGTACTGGTCTTTTTAATCTTAAGTGTATGGTAAACCCCAAATTTACTTTTGCGGACATAGAATAAAGTAATTCCTGACTTTTGAGAAGCTTACCCTTAAAAAAAACCCCAGAAATTGAAAATAATAATTTAATGTGAGTATGTATCTGATGCTTATGGGTGGTCCTGTCTTTTCCCACCACAATTTTTTCATTTCCTATGAGTTAAACGTTCTGTCGATTTGGGGTTTTTTGTTTTGTTTTTATTTTCCCCTTTCTTTTTCTTTTTATAATATGCTTGACTAGGAGATGTTGTCACATACCAAACTGATACAAAGGTACAGAAGTCTAATGGGGGAAGGTGATTGCCAGAGATATTACAGTTACCTGTTCAATGCATACTGGAACATACATATCCATATAATTACAATCTGCCAGTAACGTGATGTGAATGCTGTAAAAAATGTTCATTTTAACATCTACCAGAGAGTTAAAAAAAAAAAAGAAAAAAAAAAAAGTGAGATTACCTAGGATTACTGATTTGATGGCCTTTGGATGAGACAGTCAAAACAATTGGATCATGTGAGGTAACACACAGCCTGCAACAATAAAAAGCAGCTTGAAATGTTAAGGACATGTGCATGCTTCTAAGGACTATGGATCTTCTGATTTAAACAGCGACGAAAAAGTCAGGGCACCTGTGTTTTCTTCCTCATTTCCCACTTTATTTGCTGTGTGCCTGGCTTAATTTCTCTGTGTCTCAATTTCCTAATCCTTCAAAAGGAATTGCTAATTTTACACAACATCAATGCCCTTAGATGGTGTGGTATATTTTGACAGTTCTTTTGCCATCAACTAAAGAGCCGTGCTATCTGAGGATTAGATTCTGTTTAAAAAAATAAACTAACTAACTAACTAAGATTTTTGTGTAAAAAGTGATGGTACTACTGCTAATATGAAATGAAAAGAAGTTTATCTTTTCATAGAATCAATTTCTGAAGTATTTACTTCTACTCTACAAGACTGCCTTATGCTGTATATTCATTTTGAAATTTAGTATACTAACAGGTAAGTCTTCAGATTGTATTTATACCATGAGGCAAATTTGATTCTGCTTTATACACTGAGCAGATACTTTGACCTTCAAGAGGTGCCAATCAAGACAGAATTTATATCAGTACCTTTCTCTGCCAAAGTTTTCCACAATCTTACTCATGTGTTTAACAGTAATACTTTTTCCCTGTTCATTAACTATTAAAATAAAATATTCACATGACAGATTTCTGCCTCAGTTCTCCCACAGCAATCATATTTCCTCACCCAAGAGGATGTCAGGAAGCTTCATTAATTGTTTCTGAAACATTTACAACTTTTCATGGAAAACGTAAAGCATCTGTCTCCTAAAGGAGAAAAAATATTTTCAAATGGATGAAGTATCTCAGCTCCCCTCTGAAGCACACCAGTATTTTTATTCTTCTCTTAGAATTCAATTCAAAGACATTACAATCCATTTGTCAAGTTCACACATATTATCTAAAGACCAGAACTTGTGTCTTTTTCCCTCCTGCTCATGTCTTCCATCTGAAAGTGATGCTTCTTTACTAAAATGTCTCTGGATATGGTGACAAACAAGAGGGTATCTGAATTAAGCAAGTCATCCCACAAGTAACAGCATCTGTGAGGCTTGGCTTCCTTTGGGTTTGGATTCCCTTAATCTGTGGCATCCCAGCCATGATACCCCCAGCCTTCCCGGTTATGACTGCCCTCTCTCAATCTACCACTTCTTCCTACCACACTCTTCACAGCACCTCCAGCTCCTTCCTCCACACCAAGTGGTCAGGCATCCAGCAAGGGCTCAGGAGCCAGAAGAACAGGTGCTAACCAGTAGATCAGTCTGGGAGTGCTGAAAGGACCAGCTGGAAGGACAATCTTCACATGGGTCTCTGGAGTGCTCTCTCACAGAGCAGAAGTAATGTCTGCCTCTGCCTAATTTCTGGTTTTCAAAAACCTGCTGGAATTTGGTCTCCTTGCAGCCTCTACCCTTCTGCCAAGCTTGCTTAGAACCAGATAGTTTCAATCTAGCAAGAGAGGAGGGGAGTGATCTAGAAATGAAGGATCTTCTTCTACTAGTAACTTACCAGTATGAACTCCCCTGCCACCTTTACTTGTATTTTTCCAGGTTGATAAACTGTTCTGCAGACTTGCTGCAGGCTACAATGGTTAGCCCATGTGAAGTACAAAGCCCATTTACTGCAGCAGGTCACTTGAGCTATTCTTACCTGAGTTGCTTTCTTTTCTAAAAATTAATTTTAAAAAATAATTTATTTGAATTTCTTTTAAACGCTGAACTGAAGGAATAAAATTTTTTTTAAAATCTGTTTACGCAAATAGAGACATATGCTAAAGGAAGAAAAACAAATAGGAAAAAAGACTTTGAACTTCAAAACATATCACCAGGGATACTACTAGAGATGACTGCCACTAATTTAAAGACTGCATTGTCCCTTTCCAGAGGGTCTATTTCTTTTCTTTCCTTCTACTTATCAGGACTTCAGCAGTATTTTAGCACTAGTTTAAAACTATTCGTATCAAAATGATAGGTTAGGAATGAGCTCCACAGATATGCATTGAAAAAGTTCTCTGCTGCAAACTGAAAAATGGGGATTGATGCTCCTAAGACATTAGGGATATCTCAGGAGTAAGGAAAGAAAAAAAATGTCAGAAAGCTATGTCTTCAGGACAGGGAGGCATGGAGAAGTTTCGAGAGGATATTGAGCCACTGTGTGCTGAGAACTTGAATTAATGTACAAAGGCTCTGTAATGATCAACTGCAATAGACAAACCCAGACAGATTCTCTGAAGGAATTATTAGCACCAACTTAGAGACCTGAAAGCAAGAAGACATCACATAAATACTATTCTGCCTGCATGCATAACACAGGCCCTAAAGTCTGGCCTACATGTAAACCAGAAGCCCCATGCAAAATAAAGATCTACTGGATTTCACTTGGGTTTCCTTCAACTGATTGCAATCCTGCAGTCACCGACTGCACACCGCAGCACAGCACCACCTATATAGTGAACCACTCAAGCTTCTCCTTCGTCCTGTATTCCCTTGTGCCCAGAATAGCTTGACAGATTGTCCTCTGGTGGGCTAAGAACACTGCACACATTGCCCAGGGCTGGGGAGGAGCCATGGCCCTGTTCTGCAATATAACTGCACTGCACAAATGTCCCCACATTCAAAGTCCTTGCAGAAGTAACACATGCTGCATCAGCCTAACACTGTGGTTCCTCTGCCGCTGTGGTGCTGGTCACATGTGGACTCCTTGGCTATCCTGGCTCATGACCTAAATAATGTATGTTCTCCTAAACTCCTCTGCAATGTGACCCCAACACACAGCTCTCATGAGCTAGGCCTGAAAGTAAACAGTACATTTGGGGAGCTTTGGATTTATTCCAAAACATCTATTTTGGAAGTCCTCTTCCAAAAGAAACAGGAACATAAACGCCTTGGTAAAGGAAACAGTGAGATGTGGGTTTCAGACTGATCAAGCTGAGGCAGTCCTTAAGTCAATCTTTTGTCATAAACGAGACATGTTTTAACTCCCTGCCCTGCAGAAGACCCTTGTGATGTATTTTATTTCCTTTGCAACTCGCATAAACGCATTCTCCAAAGTCAAATACATCTACCTTCCTTGCTTATCTCCCTTGGGACCCTTTGAAAGAAAAAAAACATCAAGCCTAGACTGTGTTGTGGGATTAAACATGTCAAGAGAGAAACAACAGAGAAGACAATTATAGGCATGATACATGATAAAAATAAAATGAGAAAAAGGTGAGACAAAGCAAAAGCACAGCCAGATCATGTGAAGTATAGCATAAATCCCCTTATAATTTGTCCAATCACAATCATTTGGTTTAGGATTCTGCTGCACTCCGTTTCACCACTGTCTATCATTCACACACATAAAACCAATGCTGCTTTGAGCTACACAGCTTCATCATAAAAAGCTTTCCTACTCCCAAACCTGTCCTCCTGCCAGCACATGAATTTCAGGTAAATCTGCCATGCAAGATCACTGCATCACAGCACTTGAAGCTTCTGTGCTCAAGTACCTTTTATCCATCTCACTTCAAGCATCATTTTCTGCGGACTGACTCACATCACCATGTCCTTTACTTCAAAGAGGACTTGTTCATTTGCCCTTTGTAGAAACACCCGTTTAGTCTGATTTCTGCTCTTCTTGGAATGTCATAAGGTCATGTCAATTCTGTGTCACAGGAGACAGAATGAACTGGTGTGAGGGGGGGAAAATCATCATGGAAAGAAGGAAAGTCCTCATAAAAGGACACTATCACTGCCTTACATCTATTTAAATTTCAGATGCCACCACAGTTTTGGATAGCAAATCTCTGACAGGTTCCTGTGTGGATGTGTTTGTGGTATTTATCTGCATTTTCCACATCACTTATGCAATATTCTAAGTACAACCCTAAATTTATCCATTCTTTTGCTCCTCTTCAAAACTCCTGCCCTGATACCTCCATCACTGGCAACCTTTCACATCTAAGGTTAAAGAAGCTCTCTACAACTTCTGTTATTTTGAATTTTCTACTGCTTCACACTGAAGGGATTGCATAGTAACCTAAGCAACACTTTAAATATGCAGAAAAGAAGTCTCATAATGAAAAGGTGAGCAGACTAGTGAGAGAGGTCATATGCTAGTAGTAAGGTGCAAAGACATGCTAAAGCCTTATTACTACTCACAGCTATAGAGAAATCTCCTTCAGTTCAGTTGATAATTGTGTGGTACCAAAGGATTAGGACCACTACGGCAACTTGTCTGAAAATAGGAACAGGAGAGCAACCTCGACTGTAATGGCATCATATATTCACAATTGGTTATAGTATTCACCTTGCTTAACTCTCCATCAAGACACCATATTTTAAACAAAAGTGGAAAAAAATCTCGCCCTTAATTTCCTCTCTCCTGACTGCTCAAAACGTTTTCCATCCTATTCATCTTTTTCATTTTAACTTCTAAAAGTGTTTTATAGCTCTCATGACTTGTTTTTCCAATTTTTATAAACTCTGTTCCAATCTGATGACTAATGGAGAAACATTTTTACAGAAAAATTGAGAGTATGATATACTAGATTCCGTAACTCCTAGAAGAAAAATTTTATAAGATTATTCATCTATAATACCTTCTCATGCCTATTGATTTATTTTAAAATGTGATTATGCTTATTATGCATTTGTTTTCTAAAAGGACTAAACAAACTGAAACACTGTGTGCAATCTAGAATTTAAAGACACTACTATTTAACGCTTGGGCAGCAAGAGCCATGTTCGTGATTTGCCCTTTCCTAATTTCTCACTACTAGCTAAAATTCTGATTAGTTATCCTCTTCATTTTCTTTACCTTTATTTTTCCCTGAAGTAGAAGGCCATGTTCTCCAGTACTCAAACTAGAAGGATGGTTCAAGCTGAAGATCACAAGATTAGGGCCTAATTATTAAGAATGAGGGATTTCTACCCACTAAGCATTTTCATTCTGAATTGTTATTTATGGTAGTGTGAACAAAACCCCAACTAAACTGCGTCTCAGGTTAGCAATAGCTCACAGAAGCCAAGCTCTGCCAAAATGTGGAGAACTGAAAAAATACAGACATAGCTCCTTATCCACAGGTCAGCTGGCTACATACGTTAACTACCTCATAATAAATCTTTCAGGTAGGACAGATATGACTAGAAAGAGGTAAAAGTGATGGTATGATTTTTCTTGCTTTGCTAATGACCTACATGTGTTGTTTTGCTGAGGTATTCAACAATTTACTCTACACATTTCAGGAAAATGTTTTGAAGTGCCTCAGTATCTAGTGCTTCAACAGTAATATACTTTTCCTTCCTTAGCTTTTCCTATTCAGGGTATGCAACGATCTGTAGACGGATATATTAGTTATTGCTCTGCTGACTGTCCTGCTTTTGAGTGGGAAACAGAAATAAAAAGACTTTTGCAAATTACTTGGACAATCAATGACCATAACAGAATTCAGTGCAGGTCTCTACTTTCCAGCACCCTGCTTTAGCCATGAAGCTTGCCTTGTTCTTATCTATGGATGCCTACTTTCAGCATACAAACACTGTCCCTGCATCACTTACCATAAATACAAATTAAAGATAAATGTATTTGGAGTCTTAAAGTCCACCTTTTCACTGTTTCTCTTTTTTTTCTGGTTTGTCTGGGAAACAGGATTTCTTTGCATTGCAGAATCTGAATAGGGAGCTGCACCTGTTAGCTCTGTGATACCTCAGGGCTCTCTAGTCAACCATCTGCTTTTCAAAATCTGTTTGTTATCTCTTGGGCAACCAAGAAGGCATAAAGTATGTTTTATCACCTTAATGCTGAAAGTGATCATTGACAATAGAAAAATATACCAGGCTGGGCAGAATTTTTACTGTGGAAGAAAGGAAGAAAATTCCTGGTGTAAGGCAGGAAGGGACAAGAAGAGAAGGCAAAAGAAAGGAGAAGGGGGGGGGGAGGGGAAGCAAGAGAAAAGGAATGAGAATAAAACTCACTTGCTTCCAGCAAAAGTCAACTTGGTATGCTCGACTTGGACCCAGGGACTTCGTATTACGTATTTCTATAAAATGTCTCTATATATCTGCAGAAATAAACAAAAATATAATTGGACAATCTAAACTGAAAAAAGCTTTTTTCCAGATATTTTAATGTGACTTCTGGTCTTGAATTAGTGCCCGAAATACACATCTTTCAAAAGAAGCAAGTATCGTAGTGCCACCCAAGGAACAGTCCCAGGCTTTGCCTGTTTTTTCCAGTAAGAGTAGGCCAATGACTGATTCATACTTCCATTATATCACAATTGTGCTTTTGTTTGGCATCCTCTCATCTCTTGCAAGTCACTTGCAGATGGTCTAAAAGCCAGAGAACAAGCTGTACTTCCTTTCCATGTCAGCCATCCCCATCTTATGGAATCCTTCCAGTCTGCTGCACACAAGGTACAATGATCCTTCTCCACAGATCTCTCTGACTTTTAAAAAAACTTTCCATAGGATTCTGTAGCTACCCTTTCCCATTTCCTATTTCCCCTTTCCCTTTCCCAGAAATAAAGAAATAATTTGTACTGCTTCCATCTCTCAAGTTTACAGACCACAAATCAGGAAAAGGAAACTAAGGGATTTGGTGGGGTTGTTCAGTGCCTCACATAGACTGGGGGTCCAAAGGAAATACTTTTGAGAATACTATCAGTATGGTAGTTAAATAAGTTAGTATTATGCCATCACTTCAAATTTTGCAGCCAACCCTGATCACCCTGTCTCAAACAGGATAGAGAAAAACCAAAAAGGGTTCAGAGAAGTCACATTAAAGCCTTCAAGAGCTTTCCATATGTGAAAAGTTTAGAAAGCTTCAAACTGATATAGAAAATGAAAAAGACTGAACACAGTGGAAGTGATATAAATGTATCTGCACAGAGAAAATAAAATAAATCTGACCTCCCAAGAAAGGAGGGGACAGTCATTAAAACTAAAAGGGAGAACATTAAACCCAATAAAGAGATTATTGTTTTTCATCCACACACCATATAATTAACTTGCATTACTCTCTACCCCAGATATCAGAAGGGCCAAGATTTTATGAGTTTAAAAAAGGACTAATTATTGCCATAATAATATTAACAACAATAATAAAGAAATACTATAATACTGATTAATATAGTATAATTATAGAATAATTAGCATAGTACTGAATAAACCCACAATTACGGTACAATGAAGTAGGAGGACTGAAAACTGGCCATGTTCAAAGATACAAGCCAACTTCCATTCAACACCTATTAGGGAGAAATCACCCCTGTAAGAAAGGGTAAATCACCATTACTCTTCACAGAGAACTTAGCACTTTTTCCGAAGGACCTAACACTGGGTTCTGTGATGCTTACTGTATGGCTTTCTAGAGGGTGTCTGCAGTGGTTATATGCCACCAATCAAGTGTTCAGCTTGGATACCCCACTAGACAAGGGGCTGTACAAAAAAAATCAAATCCCTGTAAAGTCAAAGGAACATTTCTGCTCTTCAGGGGTACATGCTATTTGCATATACTTCTGAAAAGTGAAGCTGTTTTGGCCATTCCTTTTAAGACACATGGGGAGTAGAAATTAACAACACTTTGCAGGTTTGACAAAAAATTGTAATGTTACTGTTACATTATTTGTTGATTAGTATGTGAATAAGAGTAATATTTTCAAGCAGAATATTCATAACTACCTATAGGTTTCCACATCCTAACAGATCTTTTTATGCTTAGAAAATGAATGTTGCATGTGGAATAAAAAAAAAATCAAATTCTCTGTGAATTCCAGCCAATTCATGGAGACCAAAAGATCCTCCTTTCTTATGGATTTCTGTCCATGTTGGGTCTCTGATGTGCAATTTCGGGAAAAAATTGTGGGCAGCCTCTCCCCCAGTAAGGTCATTAAAGAGCTTTTCCCCTTTAAATAACTGCCTAGTTCCACAAAACCTCTGGAGACTCAGGTATCTTGAGACATTCACCCATCAAACTTAGCTGAAAGTGGCAGAATTTTGAGACTGGTATGCAAACTGCATACAGGAGTGAGCAAGTGTGCTCCCAGACATCTCATTTCCCTGGGAAGCCATGCCTGGAGAAGCCCTAGGTGATCCCTAAGAGTTGCGTAGAAAAATATCCTTCCCTGCAGCATCTCATAAGCTTCATTTCTAGTGAAATTTCTAGTGAAATGAGACTGCCTTGAAACACAAGTACATAGGGGCTCATGTTCCTGCCCCACATTAAGCTGTCATGTAGCTTTTTTATTAGAAGCATTTCTGTAAAAAGCAGAACCTATTTAAACCAAATAAAATCTCTCCCACAAGCTTGTTTTGTTTTCTTGTACATCAATACATTTGTGCTGATAGAAAAGTATACATTACAGCCTAGAAGCCTATCTCCACTTTCCCACCTTTTAGATGAAATATAGCTGTGAAACCGAAACTTCAGTTCTCTCAGAAAAAGAAAAAAGTAGCAGTCCTGAAAACGGTGGACAATCTGAAGTTTCAGAAAAAATGCATGCAGTAATACACGTATTCTTACCTGTGCAAGTGTGTACCATCAGCCCTTGAGACTTTTTTTACATCTACTCTACAACGATGCGTTTTCTGAAAATAGTTCTAGTGCTCTGGAATGCCAAGAATTTAGGAAGAGAGCCACAGCTTAAGAGAACAATTATTTCCCAGTAAATACCCAAACTGCTTGTCCTGTGATTTTTCTTCTCCTAACTCGCCCTTTCCATAATCCGTCTCTTGCTGCGTCATGAGCACAAGAAGTCTTCATAAAATAACACTTTACTTTGCTATTTTGCTAGCATTAATTAAGAATTCCCTCTACTGGTCATTTTCTATACTCTTACAAACGCCACCTTGAGCCCCAGACATTAGAAGGCAGTGAGTCAGTGTGTGGGATTCATCCACTGTTTATAAACACCTTCGACCACATTCACCCAGTTTACAATATTCAGGACATCTCAGCTGAATTACTGCTTTGTATTCAGTTTGTATTCAGTTGGGGGCCATATGTTCCTTCATGTATTAGAGCAGAGCTCATTAGTACTGCTGCAGTCAAGCCACAGCAAACATTTTTTTTACTATCTTGCCTCCATTTTAACCTGATTAAAAAACATTTTCTCTGGGGTAAATTTCTGGAAGAGACATGCTCAAATCAAAAGTACTGTTAAAATGGATAGGAGTAATTTTTAAATTACTTTTAAAATTACTAGTTGTCTTGCTGCAAAAGAACTCAGTTGTTACTTAGGACTAAACTACTTACTGAAAGCACCTTCTAAAAACATGGAAAAGCCTTCACAAAAACTCTGTTGCAGTAACCACAAGGGCTAAATATTCAATGAGCACACAAACCTAGAAGAACACAGTATGCAAGCTCTCTCCTAAGTATTTAGACACAACCTGATTTTAAAGGTGCATGTATGTATGTATGCATCTGTGCAGGCAGCATCATACAATAAGATTAATACCTTGCAATAATGGGGAGAGTGGGTGTAGTTAGAAATCTGGATGTGCAAATTGTATTTCCTAAGAAATTTTGTGTAGGCAAGTTCCATTCTGCTCAATCAACAGTAGGCAAAGAAATACTATATTTGGCAAAAATTAATAAAACTCCGAAGGAGTGATTTGAATCACTCGCGTTAATTGCTAAATGAAAATCTAGGTTCTGAAATACAAAACAGGAACACCCTTAAAGGGAGTAGAAGAAAAAAAAATTAACACCTGGGAATGAATGGTATGACAAAGAATCCATTTGAATCCATTTTAGGATAGAAATGCCTCATCTATCAAAATCAGTTTGCATTTGGCTACTTTTTATATGAGTGAAAACAATTTGCAGGCCCAAAATTGAAAATCAACGTCACCTCCCAGATAGTTTACTGCATTTAGGAGGACTGTTTGCATTTCATATGGTGCAGTGATATTGTAGTAAACCATGAAATTTCCACAAATACAAACCCCATGATGATAAAATGTAATAATGGTGGTCAATGAGACAGAATATAGTTGGAGGTCTGTGACTAGAGGAGTTCCTCAGGGGCTGGTACTCGGATCAGTACTGTTCAGTATTTTCATCAATGACCTGCATGAGGGAACAGAGTGTGCCCTCAGCAAGTTTGCTGATGACACTAAACTGGGAGGAGTGGCTGACACACCAGAAGGCTGTGCTGCCATTCAGAGAGACCTAGACAGGCAGGAGAGTTGGGTGGGGAGAAACCTGATTAAATTCAACAAGGGCAAGTGTAGAGTCTTGCATCTGGGGAAGAACAACCCCATGTAACAGTACAGGTTGGGGGCTGAGCTGCTGGAGAGCAGTGTAGGAGAAAGGGACCTGGGGGTCCTGGTGGACAGGAGGATGACCATGAGCCAGCAATGTGCCCTTGTAGCGAAGAA
>NW_009953386.1:2954641-2999382 GCF_000747805.2 Chaetura pelagica | reverse complement strand
CAGGCTGCCCAGAGAGGCTGTGGAGTCTCCTTCACTGGAGACATTCAAACCCACCTAGACACGTTCTTGTGTGATGTGCTCTAGGTGATCCTGCTCTGGCAGGGGGGTTGGACTAGATGATCTTTCGAGGTCCCTTCCAACCCCTAAGATTCTGTGATTCTAAAAAATAATTCCTCACATGAAAATATACATTCTAAAATTCCATGTTCTGAGCACAAACAGCATCAGAGGCATCAAACATTCCTAGTAATCTGCATTTATGTTTCATATATCCTATGTGTCAAGTGTTAAAAAGCAGATAAGCTAGAAACATGCTTAAACAACCCAGTCATCTTTGGGATTCCTGTACACATATTATCTTACAGTGCCATTTGCCCAAATTGACTGCTAGTTCATGTTAGAAATTACTTAACTTTCCTTCCAACTTCCCCCTCCTCAAACAGCAACAGAACATGAGATCCATGAATTTTTTAAGGGTACCAACTGTCTCCTCCATGCAAGACAGAACTCTCCAAAAGCAAAATAGGACATAGAAACAAATGGCATTTGAAAGGTCAAAACCCCACTTGAACGCATTGCTCCCTTTTCCCCTAAAACTGATTTTCCTGTGAAAGATCTGAAAAACAGGAGACGAAAACGAGATCTGATGGCTGATACACTCAGCTATACAAGTGCCTTCAAAACAGGAGAACTTCCAAGCACTAGGGCCTGTCCTATAACCTCTGATGTAAACAACACAGATATCATGGGTTTTAAGAAAGAAGCAGGAGACCTGCCTTCCAATGGCTCTTAGTGAGGGAAAGTCTTTGGAAATATAATGAACCTTAGCCGAACAGTTACATACTATCTGTATGTAAGATAAACTAATTATTTTCCTTTAGGCTTTGAGTTAAACTGACATAACCAAAGCATTTCAGAATCAAATCTAACTACTATCTAGTACATGTTACATGTAACTTAAGGCAAAGACACAGAAGGGTAGGTCTTAGGAGGCACCTTCAGGTCAAATTTTCAATATTTAGATGAGAATCTGAAAACGAAACTTTAAATCAACTGTAAACAAAACTAAAGTACATTAAAGAAAATGAAAGTGACAAGTATAATTCTGTTGTTAGGGCTTAGCACTGGAAAACTAACAGTTTGAACAAAACTACATTTAATTTTTATAAACATCTGTAAGCAAGCAGAGGTTGTTTTAATATTCTTCAATAAATAATTCTTTCTGAAAAATGGATAAAGGTTTCCTAAATTTTTTGGTCTTAGATTACATATTTTCACATTTATATCCTAACTTTTCTTTGCACTGCAGAGCTTTTGAAAGAAAAAACTGGGTTAAATGGGAATTTATTGGAAAAAGTCAGAACATAACCAATTCTTACTTATCTAGTGTAATTAATGTAAAATGATACTCTTCTCAACAGGGACTGCATGGTAAAAGGGATATGTGGTTTGCTTAGGAGGTGTCCCCATTAGCTGCATTTTTTTAAAACACACTAAGCAGTCAGCTAGCCGGGCCAGACATTGTCCTCAGGTAACCTTGTGCAGCTGCCTTCAGTGCAAAACACTGTCACTTCTCAGACTTCATACATTGTGATCCACTTCCTTCCTTCACATTTGTCCCCTGAGGGACGGTAGCCAAGTGCAGCCGTCCCCCTTCTCCATGCAGCCTGGAGGCTGAGCATACACATGGAGCGGTGTTTTAGCAGCAGGGCTGAACACAGCCCTGTGTTTTAACATGTGCCTTTTGGTAGGAACCCTCTCCAAATCCAATTGACATAAAAATGGGTAACTGGTTGCTCTAACTTTTTAACCTCACATTTGCTTTCTCCCTGCTTGCAGCACCTATTTTTTTTCATTTGCAAAGGTATGTTGATTCTACAAAGCTGGGCAGGCATTATTTGGTGATGTCTAGCGAGAAAAATCTCTCTCAAAATATTGTGGTGCTTTTTTATTGTGTCACAAAGGCTCCTGGTACTAACATCTCCATCCCATCTCTCTAGTGAATTTAACCCTCAGCATTATCTTCGTAACATGTACCATCACTACACGCTAGCAATGGCAAAGCATGGCTAAAGATGCTAAAGGAAACACTGTTTTATAGGAAAAGAGAAAAAATCCAACAAATGAAACCCATGTGTAAGTACATTAACAAGGCAACAACAAGGATTCCACTGGTCCAGAAGAGTTAAAATCCAGCTGCTCGTTGTTCTGTCTTTATCCAGGTAAATTCCCACTGAAATCAACAGACCAGCTTCTGCTCAGTAACACCAATACAAACCTGAGCTACTTTCCTAAAATGAAATACAGCTAACACAGAATTGATAATGGTGTGATCATGCCCCAAACCTGACCCAATGCAGTGATTCCTTAAGGAAGAATGACTAGATGATTAGTAGCAAACAGCTTGCTACGGAAAACTCTCCATTGGAAAGCTGTCCCCTGGTAGGCAGGAAGGTCCAGTGTAGCTGAGCACCTCTCCAGATAGGGCTCTTGGAGGAGACAAACACTAGTGCCATTTCCCATTAGCAGTGCTAGGAAGCTACACAGGCACAAAGTGATGTGTGTCTCAGTCCAAGCATGGCACATAAACTTTTTTTTTTACTGTGCTCTCTACGGTGATTTTTTCACTAAGCAAATCTTTTAATCCATTATCTGCACACATTCAACAATAGATTATTCCACAACATGACTATGTGATATAACTTAGGTCAGGCGGGGAGGCACAGTTTGCACAGACTGTTACTAAGTGACAGAGGAATTTAGGGCATCAGTGAAGAGGTTGCATTTGTTAATTGCTTGTTTCCAAACAATGGTAGCTACAAAGGGGTAGTGTTTGCTTGCCTGTTTTATTTTTTATGGCGTTTCTTGCCTACCTCTGCTGAAAGCTCCTGGAGAAGAGCTGACCAGATATTTTTGTGGAAGAATTATTCAGAAGAGATTTACCAAACAGTCCAGGTGCTATGCAGACATCACTGATGTACAGTTCTAGCCTCTGATATTTCTCAAGTATTCTTTTTGTTTTATACACCTCTACTTAGAGCTCATGCCATGTACTTATTTCTAGCACAGATTTAAAAACTCACCAGAAAAAAACACATAATATTTTTTCCTATCAGACGACTAACACACAGCTTATGTGCCATTTAAATCAGAATTGCATTTCCCCAGTGAATGGTGGATAAAATTTTTCTAGGCTGCAGCAGATGGAACTGGAAACTTTGTCTCCCTATTTGTATCTGGGGCATTTATGATCAGTCTATGTGAATAAATCTTCAGCAAAACATTTGAAAAAGAAGTATATCAGGAACACTAGCACTTGCAAATACGAACTCTCAGAAGACTTGCTACAGTGTAGCTCTAAAACAACCACTTTCACCCTTAAAAGGGGATCGAAAACTGGGAAGTAATGAGCCAGGCTGGCCAAGCTCACTCACTGCATCCTGCAAGGGTGAAAGGAGTGCACAGGTCCTTCCTATGTCAACACCCCTACTGAACAGGGAGGGTGATGTGAGCTGTTGCTGACACTCAGGAGGTGCACTCAGGAAGGAGCAGAGAGGCCAGCTGCGATTGCCTTGAAGCGTGGATGATTTTCTGGTGGATCTCCAGGACCATATGCTGGGTGAAAAACACATTGCTCATGGTGCAGGCTGGAAAACCGACCCACATGTGTTTTACAGGTCTCACTATCAGTTTCAGAGAGCAGGTTTATCTTCATAGGCCCACTGCAGCAAGAAAACAGCATCCCCTTTATTTTACAGCTGGGGAATGTAGGCATAAATATATTATTGACTCTTCCAAGGTTACTGAGTCAGAGAGGAGAAGAGAAGCTGGATCTCTCTTGGTCTGCTGATCAGAGCCTTAAAAAAGCCAAGCAATCCTCCCTCCAGCTTCAAGGCCACAAAGTCTGTGGGTATTTTCACAGAGGGCATAATCTGGGCATAAGTGAGGATGTGCTAGACAAAAAACAAACAAAAAAACCCCACAAAAAAACCTTGTTTGATCTTCACAGGAGAACTTAGCCCTGAAGTAACCTTGATGTAACAAGAATAATGAAAAACATGATTTTTGCTTGCGAGTTTAACACACAAGGCTTGAAGATCATCAAAGTGTTTTTTTCTCTGAAGTGAGAACTGGTGTTTTTACACTATACTTTCAGCAGAGTGGTTTTAAATTGTATCTGTAAAGATGGATACAAGCAGCTTGTTTACCAGGTTAGGAATTAAGAAAAAAATATCCAAACCAACTCAGATTTTACACTTTCCTTAGCTTAATTACTCTTAACATTTTAATCACACCCAAAAAAAAGAGGAAAAAGTAAACAGATTGACTTTTTTGTCAGTAAAGTCAAACCAACTGGAAAATTCACCTCCTACAAGAAATGTTAAAAGGGAAAACTCCAAATAGCAACATGTTAGTGAAATGCTTTCAGCTGCAGACACAACTGTATTGTAATGAAATAATGCTCTCTTTCCTTCCCTCCAAGACAGGGGAAACTGTTGGATTTGACTATTGGTTTTGATCAATTCCTTTTCCTTAAGGAGGGGCACTGCATAGGATACTGACATACAAAATCACATGCCTGTGAATTTACTTTGCAAACTACCGGCACACAAAAACATGAAAGAATTTACATTAAGGTTAGAGTATGACTATGCCTTCAACAGTATTTTTTTCCTTCCCTATGCATGTTTGTAAGTCAATTAAATACTCTGAAGTTCATTTCAGAAATAGGGATTACTGAAGATCAATAATAGTGGTTTTTTTCCAATGATACAAGAAGCCAGCAAAAACGTTGGGAATGGACTGGAGCTGCGAGGTCTTCATTCCTTGTCTCCCTGGCTCTTTTCTGGGGCCCCAGTGATCTTCCGTAGCCACTGGGAAACATGGGAAACAGTAATTTTTATATCTAGAGATCAAAGGGGCAGAATCTGTTCTCTGAGGACATGAAGTTCTAATACAAGCTCAAACTAAATGATCCTACATTGCTCACTGTAGGGAACTTGGAAAAGACACTTTGTTTTGCACCATTTATAGTCTTCTGTGATTCAAAGTTTTTAGATAATGTAGGAAGACATACATATAAGTTTAGGTCTGAGAGATCTGTTTCAGGCTTCATCCTAACATGGTATTATATAGAAAAACAATTAAATGGACATAAATGATCTCTCATAACAAGCTTCCAGTTTTATTTGGTTCTATTTAATCATGTATTTTGCTGTGGCCAAGCGCATTCTCTCTGGTCTCTTAGACAGTGGGTTTCACGCATTCTTGCATATATTTGAACTTTTGATCATTTTCCAAAAATTCACAGCTAGTATCCTAGGCAGCCATCACTGGGTGGTGATATGGGTCATTCTAGTTCAGAATAAAAAGGAGATGAGTGTGACTGATACTTTTTTCTCAAGGCCAAATCTCATAACAAATTATCTGGAGAACTGCCAACAGCTTCAATAAGATCAGAAATTGTCCCTACTGTTATCTAAAAAACTTCATCTGCCTCATGAGAAAATCAAGGAGCAAATCCTGTAGCCTGACTAGATTTATTCTCCTACAGACTAGGAAAAGGTGAATCAGACAAAAGAGCAAAGGGGCAGACACATTATTGCTCACAAAATTTCTGTATAGACGTGGAAATTCTACTTTTTGTTTTGTTGTGTTTTTTTTTTAAGCATAATTTAGAACAGGTTTTATTAAATACTGTATATAATATACATATATATAATAAAATATAGTTATAATACAGTGCTGTCCTTGGCTTAATCCTTTGCTCCCAGCAAAGAGTGAATGGACAACAATAAAGCTGGAATATAAACTCCTTATGAAGATTTTTTTTGTCAGAAAATGAGAGGACATATTTCATGCTTTTGTTCCTTTTTTGGAATTTCAGGCTTTGGAAAAAATACCAGCATGTCTATACAAGCATGCATGTGCATGCATGTATGTTGGATTTACTGGAATGGCAAGGAAGAAAATGAGTCTATCTCAAAAGAAGCCAAGAATCTGGGACCTGAATTCTCCAACTTCAATAGTGTTGCAAGGACTTGGAATGTGACAGATAGCGGCATATTGTGTCTTGCTGTGAATGAGAACTCGACTCTGAAGCTTTACAGCATCTCTGTTCCTAAACAGCAAAATGCACTGCTCAGAACGCACATCTGAAGACTTGGGATGTGACAAGCTATTCTTGACCTCTCCCTTTTCCTGTGTGCAGTGCTTACCCCGTTGATTGCCTGGCCTGTTGCTGACCTTTAATTTCATAATAGGCTCATGTTGACAAATCACTTTGAAATAAGATCAACACAGATACCTAACTGGTGCTATGATACAGACAGAAAGGATTTTTCAAAAGCTGGTGAGCAGAGGAGATAAGCAGTAGTGGCATACAGAAGAGAAACTACATGTTCAACTGTTTGCTTGTCTGGCTATCATCTTCAAGTACTGCATCATATTACTGAAGAGTCTTTTTTTTTTTTCTAAAAGCCAAAAAAAATCTACTTTTGGTTGGTCTGGGGGTGGTTTGGTGGGGCTTTTTGGTTTTTGTTGAGTTTTTTTTTTCTGATTGTTTGAATCTAGTCCTATACTTTCGCTAAGTTTTATTAGACAGCTATCTCAAAAGCAAAAGACAAGGGCAGAATGGAAGGTGGAAAGAGGAGTACCCAACTCTAAAGAATTTCAGTCTTGAGCTTCAGACCATCTAAGCAGCCCTTTCAGCAAAGTTACCTTGTCTCACTGCTCTTTATGTTAAGGGTAAATACTTCAAGCAATAGTTTAACCACAGAATATTTGTATTAAACAGGGCCCTCCTGCTCTCTAGTTTCTATAATTTACAACAAAGAGTTTATTAAACATAACTTTCTCTGTCTGACATTCAAATCCATCTCTGCAACACACTCTCCTCTGGATTTGCGCCACCAAATTAAATGCTTTGGAAAAACAAAATAAACTAAAACCCTGCTGTGGAAACAGGACAAATCTAGTTTCACATCCCCTGCAGAGAGAGAAACAAGACGGAAGTAAAAAGCACCAAATGGAGCTCATAAAGCTTCACTCTGATCTCAGCCTCCACATTCTGGCAGAAAGCACTACCTAAGAGATGTGCTCTGCTTCAAGTGAGAACAGCCTCTGATTGCACCGCGAGCACAAAAATATATTGTCTGTGAACAATTATCCTGAACAAACTCTGAATAAGGGAAATCTGACTACAGAATAAGGGGAAATGTGGTGGGAGGCAGGCTAATCACCCCCCTCCCTTGCCACGGCCTTATCTTGCATGCCAGCCATCTGTAGTAGCTGTGCTTGCAAATACAGTTTGTGGGCTCCACTGAACCTCTCTTCCACAGACGGCAATCATCCCGCCCATCAGAAACTGTCCACCATGGGAGAGAAGTAATTTGAGTCCTGTAACAAAACCAGTTTCCCTCTTCAGGATCAATTTATCACAGGTAGTTGCTCATATTCCTTACATGACATATAGCAGCGCATAAGGGGAAGGAAACCCATCCTAACACACAGGTGCCACGCAGAGTAAATGGGGCTAGTGTTAAAATTCACTAGTTCTTTCTCTTTCAATATATCTACAAGTAAAATAACTGATGTCACTGGCCAAAATAGGAGCAGCTTCTGAACATTCTGAGCCTTACATGACATATCTAAAGAGAGGAGGATGCACACCTCAGAATAGTCTTTATCCGGTTCCTGCATCCTGGCCATCTCCTCTTCAGTAACATCTTTAAGGACAATCAGCAGCTTAGAGAGAAAAAGTCTGTTTTCTTAGGTGTTTCTTAGGTGGTTGTTTTGGGGTTTGTTATTTACTTTTACACAGCATCCTTGTGCAGGTTGGTACACATATGCAGATGGCAAAGGAAAGAAAAAAAAAGCTCACAACTAGATACAGGGAAGCCACCTTGAGATCAATCAAGCTCTTGTCTTGTTGGTAAGCTACTCAAATTCAGGTAAGAAAAAGCTTTTTCTGCAAGAGAGCACAGCAGAATGCTTTGCCCAAATGCAAGAAATTCTGTGACACAATATATTGCTGACAGCTTTATTGTGACCCTCAGAAGATCACATTTACTTCTGGTACTTAGATTTTGGTTTATTAGTGTACTGGGTACTCTTCATATATTGCATATTGGGCTTTTAGAGAAATAACATCTTCAAATTCCATGTCTTAGAATGATCTTAGTCTTAGACTTTAGCCCTTTTTTCCCTTAGAAAGACAATACTCTGCTGTGATTATTTTATTTTATTTTTTTTTTGTGTTAATTAATTCATTTGAGACTATTCCTTAAATTTTCATTTTAATGCATTTTTTGTGTGTGGGTATATTAGTAACTTCTAAAGTTTCATACAAGTGTCACTGATTTGAAGTCTTTCTTAACATACATATACAAATCTGTATTATATGCATGTATATGTATGTGTGCGTACACACATATATATTAAAAAACAAACTAAAAAGACCTTTCCAACTGCATCTTCCTCCCTCCTCCCTTCTCCATTCTGAGCAGATTCCTGCTATCAACTGCTGGAGTGTGCTCACTCTACACCTAGAGCTATAATTATTTTGCTTTAATTTTACAAAACCTTTTGTTCCATTCCCACGAGCCCACCTGATCCTTATATTACACTTGCTCTATTAAAACACTCATGCAGAACAAAGCACAGTTGTACTGATTCATAAGTAACTCACCCCACACCCCCACAGCCCCTTCTCTTTTTCTTCCTACTAGGCTCATGCATCTTATTGCAGTTGCCTGACACTGTCCTTGATGCCAGTCCATGGTCCCATTCTTGCTTTTTTTTTTCTTTCCTTCTTTAAACCATTATTTTTATGTGCTTAGGGTCCAATTAAACTATTGTGTGCTGTTGTTTTGAATTGCTGTTGTTCTCAGTCATTTCATGTTATGCTCCTTGGCATGACAACAGATACAGTGCAGAGGGTGTTATGGAATTTATTTGTTGTAATCAGACTCTAGGATTGTTTTTTATTATTATTATTCATCGAGTACAAGCACCAAGGCTAGCCCTACATTTTTTGAGGCAAGAAGACAACCATTTGTAGCCCAGCCTCTGACACCCACACACCCCCTCTGCAGTAAAAGGACCCAGCAGCAGCTTAGGTCAAGGTGATTACTATTACTTTGGCATGGTCAGCATGAACCACGAGGCTTTACAGCAGACCAAACATGATGACAACACCTGCAATAGGATCTTCACAGAGCCACTGGGCATTTCAAATTTAGAAAAACAAAACAAAACAAAACAAACAACACAACAACCTCTATTAAATTATTGCTAAAAAATGGAAGGACAGACTACAACTCAGCAGTAAAGATGAGAACAAAAGAAGGACTGTTAAATCTGTCTGTCTGTACAACAACATCCTTGAGCTGAGACAGCCTTTATTTTCTGGCTTACAAAGCAGCAAGAATGTTGTTAGAACTAAGTAACAGATAAATAATAATCAGGCAGAACAGTAAGGAATGGGTGCATATGGAGAAGGTGCTAGCAAGGAGCAAATAAGGTGGGTAGCCATCTTCACAAGACAGGGAGCAGGGCATTTTGCACTGCCCTAATGAACACCACAGGTGGTAGGTGAGTACAGAAGAAAAGACTAGGCAAAGGTGTAAGAGCAGGCAAGAAGAGGAAGGAACATAGGGTGTGTGTATGTTTTTTCTGGGTGATGTATAAAAATGGTGAATAATAATGATTTCTAGCAATGAAAGAGAGTAACAGAGGCAAAGGGGAATGTTGCAAGGCACAGAACAAACACGGCTGTAAGGGGTACAAACAAAAGTTGCAATTTACCAAAGAATAACCATTTTGCACATTTTATGTAGCATGTCAAATCTATCAGATTTTCTCTTATTAAATCATCATTCTACAGCTACAATCATTCTCTCAATCAATCCCCCGTGTTAACAACTCTTGGTAATGACTAACTTGGCAGGAACTGATGTTTACATATATTTTAAAGTCCTGAGCACTGTTCTGTATTTTTTGGATGTTAAATTTCCTTTACATTTTGTCTCTTATTTTTAAAACTGTTTTTAAAGGATGAATGCATTCAATTGGAAAATAAAGTTTTGTAACACATGCTCAGATTATGTTAGCTCAGGAAACTGGCAGTGGGATAAGAACAAAACCATTCACCTCTTGATTGCTGATTCAAATCTAGCCCATGTGAGACAGTCACAGAAGCTATAAGCCTCCCACGGTGGCTTTGTGATTTGAGATTATTTTTTATGAATCTCTGTCCACTTCAGGCCAAGAACCACAATCGCAAATCCACTGCCTCAATGAGCATTAACTGGCATCACTGCACACAGTAACAGACAAGATGCCAAAACCAAACTGGTCCTGGAGACAGACTTCCCACTTTATCTTGGGAACTGATCATTAAAAACCAGGGTTGGAGCACAGGGAAACACATACATCTATCTACCAAACATAAAACAAACCAAGGCCCCTGTAGCCACAACAGCTAGGTGCTGCAAAATTTACTTGAAATGTTCTGCAAGACTTCAGCAGTCTGAACCTACCCCAAAACCATAAAGTGTCTTATGGTGTACCCTCGTATCGCCTCAGAGCTGAGAGACAGGGAGGGCAGGAGGAGAATAAAGCAAAAGTTTTCCATCATAATACCTGAAGAAGAAGCAGCAAGCCTATGCACTCCTGATCCCTTAAAATCTAAAGGGCCACAGAGCAAGTGCAGGCTTTGCTCATTTAGTGGTCCACTTTTCTTGCCCAGGTCAGAGTAATAAACAAGGCATTTGATTCTGCAGAATACCAAACCTGAGGAGGGCTGTGTTGCACTTCTTTTTTTATTTGGGGCACAACTGATTAACAAAGCTATTAGCAAAGCTATTTCACTAAACAAACATCCTACAGCATCCAGCAAAATAGTGATGCTCAGGAATATTTCCCATGGCTCCTTCTTGCAGGGAGCATGAATGATTAAAATCAAGTGGGAAATAGCTACTTCAGCTTCCTCCCTTAGATATGTTTGCTAACCTGAGGAGGGTAAAGGTCTCATGACCTAAGAGTAGATGTAAGTTTTTCCACCATCTGTTTTGAAGTGCAGCCAATGCAAATTCCACCTTCAGATTTGCAATCCGGTGCCTCCCTGTTATGTTTCATTTCACACTTGTGATCTCTATTCCTTAAAAACAGGAAAAATGCACAGCTGATGAGTCACGTTTGCACACAACTTGAAATTGTTCCTTCAGTGGCTGTTGCTTGGACATGCACTTGACTATTCAAAGACAAGTGAGATGACAGAGCTGCATTTGAAATAGCCAAGTATTCCTAATTTTACACAGAGATTTTTAGAAGCAAGTAGGTATCTTTACAGGTTTTCAGACACATCACTGAAAGTATTCTCATAAACCAAGGAAAAGTTAGCAGGAAGATCAGACATTTCCCCCTTCCTTTGCTTTTCATTCATTTTTTCTTCTTTTCCCTTTTGCCAATAAAAAGAAGAGAAAAGGGAAGACATTAACAAATTAAAAATGAACAAATATGGGTTTGATGGTCTTTGTCCAAATAAAAATTTTAAGCAAGGGTAGCCTTTCAAGTTGTAAAGAAAATCTGTAAGTACATACACACTTACTTGATAATTAACACGTTGAATTTGCAAGCACTGACATGTAACCATCTTCAGTAACGACATATATGTTGGAATCTGGTCATCATCCTGTGTATCAAGTGACCCACAAGCTTGGAGTCTTTACCAAGAGCAAGATGATGCTGACATTTACCATGACATGCCCAGGACAAGTTGTTCACTAGTATGGGCATTGACACAGCATGGGGAAAAAAAACCTGCTCAGATATTTCCTACAGGATAAAGTCTCAAATGAAGAAAGAGCACCCAAAGTAAAGATGCTATCACATACACATGCCAGATTTGGCCTTGATGTGGTATCTGAACCTAGAGCAGGATTTGAATTTAACAGTTAGTTTCACACGTCCCAGTTTTTTCTCAAGCTGCACAGGAAGCAGAGGAAGCTCACTTTAGACATATAAAAGAAAACAATAGTAAATTTTTGAAAAAACATTATAGGGAATAATTGTGCTCTAAAGGATTTAATTGTTTACTAATGTAAACAGTATACACTGAGTTAACATCTGGCAATGTTTATCACAATGAAACCTAAGCAATACCTCTGTCTACTACACTATCTATCCACAAAATAGTTATTTCACCTGGCACTCACAAGAAATATTCAGTGATCTACTACAGTAGCCTTTGTCAGCAAAAATGGAGGTGGTCACCTTCATTGTTCTATTCAAGACCCCAGAGAAGTTTAAGAATTAGAGGTACCTACACACAAAAATGAAGGCAGAAAATTAGAAAGAAAGTTATGGATGCGGCTTGTAGCAGTGCAGAGCATACAAGTCATCCTCATAAAATTTCAAAAAGCAATAGATCCAAGATCTTTTTTCCTGTGATTCAAGGAGTTTAAATTTAGGGCAGCCCATTACTTTTGCTAGTGAGCTACCAGGCATTTTGTGGCATTTTAGAGCTACAAGTAAAGGCAGAAATTTTAACTTCTTATTTCCTTTCAAAGTCAGAATTCAAAAAGATGTGATACTGAACATTCCCACGTAATTAAAAAGTAAAAAATAAATTTGTTTTGAAAGCTCTGTGTATTAGAATATCCAAGTAAGCTCTTCCATTCTTTTCTATTTCTATATTTGCATTACTGCATTTCACTGTGGAAAAACTAGAAGTGTTCTGTGCAACAAAAAAGTCACTAAACATTAGTTTAGTACTTACTGAACCTTCACCTTTCCAAGAACAGGGTCCTTCTTGCAGTCTAACAGATTGACATGCAGTAAGACATGCATTATTACTTACATATCACAAAATTCAGCAAAAAATAACAAACTCAAAATCAATATTATTATTTTTCCTCCTTAGATTTTTAATTGATATAATTTTTGCTTTTGTTAGAACAGTAATTTCTGATTAAAATTGATACATCTGATTAATGTGACTATATATAAAAAAAATGTAGATTTGCCCCGGTTTAATTTCACATTTTGCTAGCTCACTTTTCTAGACATTTCTATTTGTATAGGACTCAAAGGCAAAATAAGACCTTCTCTGCAGCATCAAATCCTGAGGCATGTTCAGAAGTTACTGTGGTGATATTTTACCTTTCTACCACAAAAACTTTGACAAGATACTTGGGATTGTAGTTATGAGGTGGGGAGAGCAGGGAGGTGAGGGGACACAATTTGCTTTCTTCTCTACTGGTCTAGCAGAGAGAGCATATTTCTGTAAACTAAGTAGCCACAGTAAGCACAGCAGCCACTGAGGAAGACATTATACATGAGGCCAATTCCAGTAATTTGTGTTAGGTAAGACTTGCATTAGGATTTTTTGTTTAGTTTCTTGCCCTCCACACTACTGAACTGATACTGCAATCTAAAATTTTTAATGACAGGGCCATTAGGAATGAACTTGGAAAGAACTTAACAATGGAACTATATTAGCAAGGTGGTGAAAGACACAAAAACTGACCTTCCAAGCATTGAAACTGGTGAATATCCCACTAAATTAAATTGAGGCCCTACTTAAAGGGCAACAGTACCATCTTTCATATCCATTACTGTCAGTCATATGAATTAGTGCTAGACTTGAAAATACACAGAATATTTGACCTAGCTTTAAGTGAGAAGACTGGGATTTCAAATGTGCAGATCAAGCTCCATTATTTTTTTGTTCTATATTTAAACAAATACAGGATAAACACAGACTCCATTTTGAAAACTCTCAACACTGAAAAAGATCAGTGCAGAAGTTTCTATTTGCAGATCCATGCTGCAGAGGCATAGAAAAGCCCAACGAAGACAGAGACTAGGAATTTTGCACCTGGTTTCAGTGCAAGCAAGAGTCAAACCCCAGCCCAGCAGACAACCAGTCTGTCTGAACCACATACTGAATTTGCCAGTTCTTCATCAGCTCCACAGAAGAAACAACTGTTAAGTAAGCTAGTATTGACACTGAACTCGATCAAATGGGCAAAGGGAATAATTTCTAACCAATAAAGTCTTACAAACTTTCACAAAAGTACTTCAAACCACCTAAAATTAGGAGATTATAAACAAAATAAACTTTAATTCAACCACTGCTGAGCAAAAACATGCACATGACAACTATTATGTCACTGATATTAAAACAGGATAAATCTAGTTGTTTTTAAAAAAATTCTCTCTAAAGAAACCATGACTTCTTTATTTCCCCACTGTAAATCCTTTTCTGCTACATCAGCTAAGGAAAGTCCTGTGATCTCTCCTGTACCTTGAAGCTAACGTGACTGCAGACAGAGCAGTCAGTGTCACCAGGGGCAGCACTGTTGAGGAAGTGGGAACAGATATACCCGTGTGAAAGCAGCGGGCATATAACAGCCCATGCCGTGCAAAGGGGCAGCTCAAGCTCACTCATTTGTAATGCAACCTGGCGCCACTGAAGATCCTTCACTTCCACTGTGGAATAATCCCACTGACTTCACTGAGGCCAGGGCTCCACTCTTCAACTGTAAAAGAAGTGATCACAAAATGGCTGCACTCAACACAGAACTGGTATGCTGAGTTCTGGCAGGGATTCCAGGTGATGACATGTTTGCATAACCTCTCCGGGCACTACAAAGTCACACCTCTTACCTGCAGCCCTGAATGTCTCTTGAGTCCTACAGCCCTGACCTACCAGCTCTAGGAAGCAGAAGGCTGGAGTTACAGGCAAAGTCCTACCCTGTTCAGACAGTGGGATGAATTACTGGCAGCAGTAGAACTGAGACTCAGTGTTTCACAATATGGATATTTGGGCTTCCTATCATCTCAAAAGAGAAAATGAAGGACAAAAAGTCTGTTACCCTTTCTAGACTTCCCCAAGCACAATCATGATTAATCATAAATTAACTTTAAGAATTAGTTCAGCAATAAATAAAGAACATCTATTTTGCCATACAGAATATTTCATTTACAAAGTTTCTAAGTAGAAAGAGGCTTAATTCATAACTACTGCATGGTAAAGACCCATTCTAAACATTTTGACAGAAACAGTGAGAGATTTTTAGAGATCAAATGCTTACAAATGTAACTAAATCATAACAGAGATATCACATAGAAAGCTGTGACCTCAGCAGTCTAACAACGCAGGGACATCAGAAATGTTTTCCACCATCACGAGGCACAGGAAGTCTATGTCCATCTATTGTTGCTAAAAGGCAAATTCTATAGTGGGGTAGAAAATTTATTTTAACCACTGATCATCCTCATAAAAAGTGAAATTTAACTGGCATATTTGCAAATGTCTAGGACACTAATGGCTGCAGCGAGGAAAAAAATCTTTTCTGCATTTCTTTACCAGTAAGAAATATTGTCCAAGGAAGAATCACCAAGCTTTCAGCCTCAAGACCTCTGGGGTTTGAATTCCACTCAGAGTCAAACAATTAAATGTTACTGTTTCTAGCTTTAAAGCCCCTAAAATATATTTGGACCTGGTAGCAAAGTAACCTTTCATCATCAATTTCCTTATCTTTGAAACAGCCTAAGACTTCACACGAGAAAGGAATGAAGTTAGAACCCCCGAAGTTCAAGGTCTATCAGAATGCAAAGCTTCAGTTCAGTACTGCTCCAAAAACATACACATTAATGTAAAAAGATTTCATATTTGTTATAGAATATAAGCATACGTACTAGTTGTTATCACTTTTCTGCATGAGCAATTCTCCTTCACTCTTGCCAGAGGACAGCTCCCTGGACAGGGTGAGAAAACACTTGAGGTGACCACAACTGGTATCCTGAGAAAACCAAATATTTTCCAGATATCTATGGTTCTACTAACACCTGATTATTTTCTTCAGTGTAGTTCTAGACCCACATATGTCAGTACACAGGTGTGAGATCACCACAGCTTAACAAAGATTGGTGAAGTAAACAGGAGTTTGTGATGGCAAACAAATGCCTTCTTGAATGGCAAGTGTGACCAGAATAAGGGTGGGTGTAGCTGTAAAGAGCAGGGTTTTTTCTAAACCACGCATATAAAAAGAGGCTCAGAAATAATAACGTCAATTTGTGACACAGGAAGAAAAAGCAAGCAATATCATTTCTAGGGTGATATTCACATGGTCAACAGGCATTGGAGCAAATTCAATAGCACCAAAGCCCAGACAAAAGCAAAAAGCATAATCCTCTTCTTCCTGCAGGATTGAAACAATTATGAGGAATCAAAACTCTTACATTCAGGTGCCACCCATGAGCATCAGTACCTATAGCAACCTTGCCCATGGACTCCGAGATTTCTCACTTCTAATTGTGCTATATTTCCCACTAGGATAACACACTAATACAATTCTATAACCTCTTGGTCACCTGATTTCTGGTCCTTTGACACCTTCTCTCTGCATTCCTCAGGCATGTGTGATGCCAGACCACTGGAATTTCCCTCTAGTTGTTGACTGCATTCAGGCAAAAGCTGTCATTTACATATTAAGCCTGCCCCAAAGGGTGATCATTTTATAGGTCTTTGTTTCAGGAATCCAGTATCACTTACTCTGGAGAAGTGACAGCCACTCAGACATAAGAAGGTTAGTTGTGTACTAAAACAGGGCAAGAGACAAGACAAAACAAATTACTCTCCTCGCTCAAAACCATAATGAACAGAAAAAGAAACCGAGAAGAAATGAAAATTCATCTGCCTTTGGCTGAGACTGATGTTTGGCAGATTTTTCCCATTGATATTCTGATCTTGCAAATTATATACACAGGAACTGGACCACTATAACCTACCTAAGTGAACTGGGACCACAGGATTCTGACCTAAACTAGTTCTTATTCAGAGAGGACATGCAGTGATCTGGCACACAACTGCTAGGATTGCTGTTGGGAAATATATACCTAATTCCTTGAAAAGGTTCTGCTTCTAAGAGTCACTAGAACAAGACTTAGTCTGTTGCTAAGTCTTGATTGCTTATTGCCAGTCTTGAACGAGATGAGATAACACTCTTCCATTTTACAAAAGTTTTTTGTTATTCAGAATTTCCATATGAACTTGAATGAAATTTCTAAGGAAATGTTATGAAGACAACTAAAACAAACAAACAAACAAAAACAAAGATAAAATTAAAACAACAACAAAAAAAAAATCAAATGCAAAAAACCCCAAACCAAAACAAAAAAAATAGACAAGGAAAGCAATGGGTTAAAAAAAGTGTTATGCAGGTTCTGACTCACAGGTGCCTTCAGTTATTCATAGAATCATAGAACGGTTTGGGTTTGAAGAGACCTTAAAAATAATCTAGTTTCAAAGACCCTGCTATGGGCAGGGACACCTCCAACTGGACCAGATTGCTCAAAGACCCATCCAGTCTCTCCTTAAACACTTCCAGGCAGGGGGCAGCCACAACTTCTGTTGTGCCAGTGTCTCACCAGCCTCACAGTGAAAAATTTCTTCCTAATGTCTAACCTAAAACTACCCCCTTCCAGTTAAAACCATTCCCCTCCATCCTGTTGCTACATGCCTCATAAAAAGCCCCTCCCCATCTTTCCTGTAGCCCCTTCAGGTACTGGAAGGCCTATAAGGTCTCCCCGGAGCCTTCTCTTCTGCAGGCTGAACAAATTTAACTTTCTCAGCCTGTCTTCATAGCAGAGGTGTTCCAGCCCTCTGATCATCTTCATGGCCCTGCTCTGGTCATACTCCAAGAGTTCCATGTCCTTCCTGTCTTAGGGACTCCAGAACTGGACACAGTACTCCAGGTGGGGTATCAGCAGAGCTGAGTAAAGGGGCAGAATCCCATCCCTTGACCTGCTGGCCACGCTGCTTTTGATTCAGCCCAGGACACAGTTGACTTTCCGGGCTGCAAGCACACATTGCTGGCTCATGTTGAACTTCTCATCTACTACCACCCCCAGATCCTTCTCCTCAGGGCTGCTCTCTACCCAGCATGTATTTGTGCTTGGGATTGCGCCAACCCAGGTGCAGGGCCTTGCACTTGACCTTACTGAACTTCATGAGGTTGGCATGGACCCACCTCTCAAGCCTGTCAAGGTCCCTCTTCTGGATGGCCTCCCTTTCCTCCAGTGTATTGACCACACCAAAATTATTACTGACACCAAAACATATTGGAAAGCCACTCTTCCAATGTCCTTTAACAGCACAGAGTGATCTGCCAAGTGCTCACTATTTCCAATTCTGATATCTTGCTGACAAGCTCCTGCAGGCTCCTAAAGGAGAAGTATGAAAGAAGGAAACAAGGAGCAAGAACTAGGTCCTTTTAAAACCAAAATGCTATAGAATGATGACACATACAGAGAACAAAATATGCGGGAGGAATTCTTTTGTCATGAGGCAATATATTAAAATACATATTTTTGGGTCAGCATTCCCTGTTGGACATCTGAAGGCCCTGCAGAGTATGTACCAAAGCTACAGATGTGTCAGCAGTGGAGCTCTGTAGATGATGTATTTTAAAAATATATATAAATAAAACAAATATTTTGATCCTTCTTGCACCACTAGAAACTGTTGAAAACAACAGACCATTTTTTACCAAACTGAGACTGAAATATCTTCTACTCTATGATCTAGATGCACAGACAGTGAGGGGAAAGAGCATGAGAAGCAGATCCTCTATAGTAAAATTCAGAGTCAGACCACTTACACTAATGAAGAAAACAGAGCAGAAAGTTTGGGTAACTTACATTCATCAGACTGCCCTGCATCAGACTCTGGAATCTGAAATGATTCAGTGAATGTCTTCAGGGACACTGGTGTAAATATAGAATAACCACAATGCCTTTCTGTGGAGTCCCTCCCATTATACCCTGGTTTAGCTGAAGAATTTCATTTCAGATATGACAAAGTAAGACTACCAAAGCTTGAAAAAGGTCAGTGCCTTTTTTTTTCTTTTGTAGCTTACCTGATGATCTCTGGTCTAAGATAAGCTTTCCTTGATCAATAATATTTAGTATTCCTTTTGCCTTGAAGTAGACCAGCAAATGCTTTGATAAACAGAGTGAAAGATTTTCCACGTTCACCATAACATCTCCAGGTGCTGAAATGCTGAAGTATTTTACTAAAGTAATGCTACTCAGAGAATTAATGCTAGTATTCCCATGCATTTTCTAGTATAAGTGAATCACAACCTATCCATATATTAAAGCAACCACACTCTGACAAGCCATTTCCCTATCTTCACCTATTGTGGCCACTATTCTGCAAAAAAAAAGATGCCACTTATGAAAAAATCCAGGATTTTACCTGTTTGCACACTACAACTGATGCTCTTAACATACAGAACTACAATGACAGCCAAAGGAAGCCCCACACAACCCCTCCACCTCCCAAAAAAACAACCTTAAACATTTGAGAGAGAATAAAAAAAGCATGAGGGACTTAAGCGTCAGTCACTCCCAACTCTTCTTCTGTGCTAAGTTGTGAACAGGCCTGATTAAAACCAACCTGAGGACTAACAAACTTTTCAAGTTGAACAACTGCATTTTGAGATATGCAGTTTCATTAAGTGAAAATATCTTTCAAGGAAGTTTACATGAAAATTCTGAGAACAGAGACAATCATAAAGCTCCAAATCTCCTGACACATCGACCTTTTTGAGGCAGGCTTCACTGCAGCCCTGTTATGGATTTGCTCTGATCATGAATCCTATTTGCAACTTTCAACTATCTACACTACCTGTGTCAGAGGTCTTTGTATGAGGCAATACCTAGACTGTCTCCATTCATCAAAATTTTAAAAACTGGTAATTGAAACAAATCAGCATTTGTGCACTGACTCAAAAGAGACCACACAGACTCCCAGCTACTGAAAATCTGCCCTCTATGCCTGTATGGCTTCCTCCCCTTTCTGTCTGTAAAAAAAGAAGGGTCAAAGCAAAATGCTGGCAGCCCAATGAAATCTTTGAAGAGACAATATGGTTTCAGTTATGAGAAGATGGAAACATGAGAACCCTGGGGATCTTTCAGGAACATTAAGCTTTATTAATCAGGAATGTATTAGCCACATGCCAACATTCCCAAACGGTAAGCTGAATCAGAGAAATGCCAAGCAGATTCCATTCAGACTGGTCTTCTGCCTCATGGTGAGTTCTATCATGCCCAGAGAGATGCTTTTTGAAGCCATTCCTTAAAAAGGAAACCTCCTCTGCTTCCACAATACCTCCAGGTTGTGCATTCCAGTGCTTTACAACCAAGACAGTCAGAACATGGTTCTTAACATGCAGCTTGGTAATTTTCACTGCTCGTTGAACTGATTTCTTTAGGTTATTCTCCCAGTGGATACAAAGAACAATTTATCACTCTGCTCCTGATTATAACTTCTCACTCACTAGACCACCTTTTTTGCATATTCTCCCTAACATACAACAAAAGCAACACTTTCAGAAGCATGTAGGGCTCCTGCATATCCTCCTGCCCATGGACCAGATAACAATCAACCAGTTTCTGCTTTCTCAAAACACTAGGACAATTTTTGCCTTGACAAACATTTTTTACTTCTCCACATTTCCACTGCAGTTCCACAGGTAGAAATCAGGGCAGAATTTATCCCCATGAGTTTCTGGATTAATGCCTTGGTATAGAAAGGGGAAAAGGCAAAATTAATTCTCTTTCTAAGTGCTAACACAATTCCTCAGTGACAGTCAGCCCCAAGACACTGATCTTTGTTTAAAGGAAGCCAACTTCTATTCTCATTTCACACATGTACACATCTTCTCCAGTGTAACTTCTACAAGCTTCTGCATTAAAAAACCTCCCAAAAAACAGCTTCACTCACTATGAAGGGTTTACATTTTAGCAAAGAAACAGGAACTGGGAATTTGCAGAGCTTGACAACGTCCCTCTTAGATATGAAATTCTAGTTAAAACAGCAAGTTACAAGAGGGAAAGACAGATCCCATATCCATCAGGAACTGAGAGGGTTCATGTGCTGTAAAGAATGCAGTAGGGTAACTTGTCGGTGGCTTCAAAACTCTTCCTTCATTTAAAGCACTACTGTGATGGACAAAGCCCTTCTTAGCCCTGACATCCTGATGCTACACATGCAGCACGCACTCCGGGATGCAGCTTACTGTGTCACATTGGCTTGGGTTCTGGCTCTTCCTGTCCATATGCCTGCAAGCTCAATTGAACTTGTAAAAATTCAAACTGTCTTCTGTCTGTTTCATACACCATCAGCAAACAATCACTACACAAAATTAATTTGCTTTCTGTAATTTGGAGGCTACACAAATGTCTCTGCCGTACAATATAAAAAAGGGGAATAAAGTTTGGTATGCAAGGTTAATTCAGCATGGAGGAAAGTAGCAGAGACACAGACTGAGAGAATACGAACAATAAAATACTCAACAGTGGGGAGAGCGACAATGAGAAATACTTCTGTAAATTGAAGTTGGCCTTGATATCTTTGAGTGATGAATTAAACAAAGGCACAAGTGAGTTGTGAAAGATCACCCCCATGAGTGGCTGTATATCCATCCCTCGTGATTTGTCTACACAATATCCTTATTAATAATAACAATAGTTACTATTTCTCCTCTAAGAGCTTTGCAAACAGGAACTTAATAATGTTCACAGAGCTGTATCAGTTTGAACTAGATTGAAAAAGTGATCTGCTGAACAAGGCACAATGAAGTTAAATGACTTGTCCAATCCCACTCAATGAGTCAGCATCTGTCAAGATTAGAGGACTGAATCTCTTGGTCAGTAATCAGATCACAAGGCTGCATAAGGCTGAAACCTTGACAAATCTCTCTTTTTAACAACAACAACAACAACAAAAAGTATTGTATGCTCTTTATTTGCCCTAGCCTCTGGCAATGTAACTAAAACCATTGCTTTGAAAGCACATCCAGTGTGTCTTTTGTATAGATTTTCAGTTTGTGCGTAGAAAATCTTTTCCTTTCACACAAAATACACTGTGCCTCCTTCTGACCTAAGTAGATTCTGAAAGTGAGTAGTGGGAGCTCCCCAAACTAGACTTAATCCTATCTGAGGCTAGTTGCAAACAGCAAAGTGCTTAACCACATCTTTAAAGTTAAGTATTTGAGTAGTTCCATGAACCTCAACGGATCTACTGGACTATCAGTCCACATAACTTTAGTACACAGCAAAACATGGCCAGAGCACCCAATATAGCAATAATGTAGCCCCTAGACCTTTTCTATTAAGAGCACGCCTGCCCTACGTTTAGAAATCTGTGTTTTTATGCAAAGGCCTGCCAGATGTTCACATGCTGTGAATCTGTGTTTTCTTCCAATGCCATGTGTCAAGTCAAGCATATTTTCGTATCAGCTGAAAATCTGTCCCATCTTATATTAATCAGTTGCCTTAGGGACATCCCTACCCTAAAGGAAGTTTACCATTCTTCAATTAAGGAAATCCAATTCAAAGAAACCAGAAAACTACCAGAGCATGGTTTTCCTTTTCTTCTTGCTGTTTGCAGGCTAATACAGAACAGTTACACTGGTAAATTCACTTTACTAAAGATTTTACAATTGGAGACACCTGATTACAGCAGATATACAAAGCAAACAAAGGAAATCCTTAAGGCATAGTCTTGTCTATAGAAAAAGTGCCCCCATTTTGTATTATGCCAAATGACTAGTAACAGGGACAGAAGGTATATCAAGAATCACATACTCATTTTACAGCATACATGTGCACATGCAAAAGGTTCCCCACCTTGTGCTTTTGTATTCCAGAGACAGGTTGTATGCCAAGGCTACAGAACTTAGGAGCAGAACAAAGTTTGCAAGTGGGGTATTTTATTTTATGTTTTAATCAAATTACAAGAAATCAAAAGATCAGAATTTTGGACCTCCACTTCATGGAATGGAAAGAAAAACTGGGCAGAAGAGAACTGACTTGCAAGTCATGACCCTACACTCTGCTCCCAGGTTGGTCACTGATTTACTCTGACCTTGAGCAAGCTGCTCAATATCTCTGCCTTCAAGTGCTTGCAACCCTGCAGTAAAAATAAATAAATAAATAAATAAATAATGCTTCCTATATATAAGTTTTACAGTTGTGTATTTATTTCCCCTTCAAAGCCTAGAGTCTCTTGCAACAACAAAAAAAAAAAAAAAAAAAAAAACACCATTCCAGCCAGCACCAATCATCAGGCCCATATATTGCTACCTGGTATTTTGCCTTAGGGCTGTCCATGCAGGTCTTACTGACCATCTGGATCCTAAGGATTTAAATAACTTGCCTTAACTCACTCCTCACTCTGTTGCTGCATTTTGGAAAGAAAATTGCTTCTACTTTCCAACTAAAATTCTCCTGGTTGTTCACACAAAATTGCAAGACAACTTTAAAATTCTGTACTCACAGATTTAGAAGTGTTCCTCCACTTTTCCCTTTAAATTGCTGCTGGACTCAGCAAATCCACAAGTGTTTTCAACTCAACTCAGTATTATAATTGCAAGGTTAACCTCTGGTGGCCAGGAAAGCTGCTCATATTCAAGAATGATGAGCAGAAAATGTTAAATACCATTCACCGGCCACAGCCTGCAGTTAATACACAATATTTAAACAACACAATGGCATTGCCCTTGCCAGTAATGTAAAAACACAATGGAGTATAGCCAGAATGGCACAGTCTGCCTGCCTGAGTCATGCTTGGCGCTCCAAGCTGGAAGGGGCATGCTTTAGCTGCCCACAGTGTACTATACCCTTCAGCTAGTTTAAAATAAATCATTAAAATTTGTTTAAAAAAAAAAAACACAAAACAAACAACAAAAAAAAGGAGGGGGAGGGAGAGAGGCAGGAGAAAGGAAAAATCACATGTAATAGTTAAAATATTTTACCACTGAAGTACAAAAGTACCATTTTAGACGAAGGCTCTGGATTTCATTAGAGCACACATTTTGATCTTAAACAAGAAAACAAACTGACTTTGCTTTGTAATATTCCACAGCTTTGTACTGCCCAACTAAAATCAGCTTTTTCCTTCTATCTACAAGCTCCTGGATTTGTATTCATATATTATTTCATTAAATTCAGAGTATTTGAATCCACTATGTTTTCCAGTTCTCTTTTGCATGCCTGTTTTTCAACAACTAAAGTTCCAAATCTTAATTATTGTCCCAAATACATTCAATAAGCAGATTCTAAATAAGAGTAGATCAGACTGATGTACAATCTGAGTTGCATTTATGGAATAACTATGCTCTTAGAGACTTCCTTCTTCCTGAGAGACATAAGATATTATTTTGACTGTTTTGTTGTGTCACAGCACAGATTAATTAGGCATTTCTACCTTCAACTACACCCTGAAGCAGCTGAAGCCCCTGTGATGTCATTAGAAACTTGCGGGGTTTTTTTCTTTGTATAAAGGAGAAAAATTTGTTATGACATCACAAAAGGAGAATAAACTAATCTTTGTGCTATAAGGAATCTTCTGCTACTTCCCGTTATCTCTGCACCAAAGTGCAGAAATCCTCACTGACAAAGCAACAGGAACTGTAAGTCAACAGACACAGAGATGCAGACTATTCCTAATAATATTCAAAACAAAGCAGAAAAGAATGATCCATTCAGGGGTCTAAAATTAAAGATCTGCAAGATGTAAGTTCAGTTTAAATTTTAAATAAAACATCCTTTGAACTTCTAAATCCCATTCAAGGGGACTCTGACCTTTATTTAAGACCAGATACTGTGCTAACACTTTAGATGCATATAGACGAAAAATATGGACAAAAGGTACTGGAAAAGCTTTTACTTACAGGAATGCAGTGCAGTTTAATCTTTTTGTTTTTAAGGTGCAGTGATTTCAGCATCTACAATGTAACTTCAGGCAGTCTGAAAAGAAACAGGTTAAAATCTCTTTCAGTTATAATTGGTATTTCAGATTTAATTAAAAATTAAACTTTCATAATGTTTCACCATCCAAAGCAATGCATTATCAGTCAAGCGTAGCCTTTTTTTGTTGTTGTTAAAAGAAGCTCTTTCCAGAGTAGTTTGCAATGAAAGAAAAAGGGGAAAAAGGCAATTGAGAGTAGCAAAATATATTTCTTCAGCAAAAGATCTCTGAATAACTTGGAAAGAAACCTCCTGCCACTTAATTTTAACAATCAACCTTATACTAATTTAAGAAAAAAAAAAAGCATCACAATTAAAGAAGACAGAAAAACACCATCACATACAAATGACTGTGAGGGGGAAAATGTTAATTTCAGCAAAACAAGGACATTGCTAGGACCAGAACATACGCACTAAAAGGGAAAATATGGTTTTACATAATGCCAGCCAACAACATTTTAAAAAAAAAATCCATTCTACAGTGTGTAGCACTTTCAGATTGTTGCATGGAGCAGCAGAGAAAGACAAGTCCAAAATAAGGAAAGCTGTTTTTAAAGTGTACAAGGCAAAAGGTCCCTTTCACCCTTTTGTTAACAGACACGAAGTAGCTACTCTATAAAACTGCAAGGCTTCTTATAGTATGAAATAAATGTAATTTTACTGTGCAAAACAGATGATTAAGAAGTGGTAGCTGTAGACATAGCATTTGAACACATGCAAAAAAAAAAAAAAAAAAAAAATCAAAACTGCACTTGGAATGACAATAAAACTCCAGGGATTGCAACATAAATATGAGTTTAAATGTTAGACTGGAATTTAAAACCTGTGGTTTTAATTATATCTAATCATAAAGGCTCCAAAATCAGAAGAAATGAGAAAACAAAAAAATATTAATAATAAATTAAAACAAATTTGCATTAAGTTGTCAGGATTCGGCCTCATAAAACCAAACCATACAGCAATAGACACAGACACATACAGTTTACCAATTATTCATAACATCAAAATTGATTAAATTTTCTTTTTAAAAGGTGACAGCAGAACTTGCCTAATTTACCCCACTGAAAGTCAAAGCTATCGTCTTCACCAGCGGCACACTGACAGAGATCTGCAAAATAATCCTGGATGAGAATCTAATACTGATTTTGAATATTCCAGAGGCTGGGGGCAATTCCTAAGTGAATTTTTTTTCTTTGTTCTCCCATGAGTGAAAACCCAGTTCTTCAGATTTTAGTGTTACATGAGCCTTCCCAATCCGTCCCCACAGATGTTAAGAAAATAAAAATAAAAATGCACTGTAGCAGACGATATACTGTGACACAAACATGTTCATACACACATGTATACCACAAACGGGAACAAGCTCAGGAACTTATTTTTAGGTCTAACTTTTCCACTCTGTCAAGATCAGAGGTATTACAAAGCAGGAGGTAAAGCAGAGATCACAGAAGGGGACAGCACAGCAAGAATTATCAAATCTTATGCAGAACCAATTCTTGAGCATTCAAATTGAAGGAACAAGAGCCCCTGGTCAGAGGCCCTAGGATAATGCTGCCACAGGATAACCTTTATAGGCTTGGATGAATTTTTTCTTGAAGGAATCATCTGAGAAACATGTTCCCAGTCCTTTAGACAAGCTTTGCATCAAAGAACTATCCTTCTTTCTCATGATTGGCATCTAGTAAGACAGACATAGGAATAGTTGCGAAATCCAGGCAAAGAATCCTAAATCCGTCAGGTAAGCAGCACAACTGCCAGGTAAGTGGTAACAGCTTTAGACCCTGAAGTTCCTTTTTCCCCCTCTTCCTTCTCATGCCAAATTTACCCCTCTTTTTACCCCCAAATTTACAGTCCTCTTCAGGACTGTAACATAGGGGTTGCTGGCAGGGAAGAGTGACAGCGGTATTTGCAATCCAAAGCTATTTTTTTTAACGAATGTGATGAAAAACTGACCTCAACTGAGAAAACAAATAGCATTCACTAAGGGTGAAATGTATCCCTGTATAGAAAGCCAGCATACTGACTGCACCACTGAAGCCCTATTCTGATGACCTAAATAGGAATAAATTGGTGCATGGACTTCATCACAGTTAATTTTTTCCAAAATCTCCATTTTCTCATAAGAGAATGAGGAAGCATTTAGTCTTGTCCTATCAAAGCACAATGGTGCAGCACTCCCTTCCCATGCTGGGCACCATCCTGACAACTGTTCTTTGTTGTGTTTTCCTAGTAGTTTTAACCTGAGTTTCTTGCTGCTCCATGCACATTCTTCTGATTGGAAAGGAAAAGAAGGACATTCAACATCCACCGTTACCCTGCGAGTTAAGCAGTTAGGACATAGTGGCTCCTTTTCTCACAGCAGGCCTAGCCAGCAAATTATATGATCCATTAAAAAACACGGAGCCTTGGAAACAGCTCACTGTGAGAGCGTCTTCACTGCCATCTCAAAAAGCTTCAATTAAATAACCGTAGTTTACAGAACACCTGACATACAACACACACAGAGCATCTAAAAAAGCCATTTTAACTACATGTTGGAGTTAAACCCAGAGTGAAACCTATAAAAAAAACCTCATTCAACTCAGAATTCCAGTAATTGCCACTTTGGCAGTATCTTTCATTTTACAAACTGAGAAACTCATGACCTTGAGAGAAAATTATTTAAACAGGTATGTATGAACAAAAGGTAGAAATGAAGGCAGCTTGTTAAGCCGGAGGCCTGCATTCCTGTGCACAGATGAGCATGCCTAGCACTGCGAGGCAGGAGAGCATTGCCTGGGTGTCTCAATCCCCTTGTGAAAAGCAAGGGACATGGTTCAAGAATAGCCAGTGAACTTCTGCTTGAGAGGGGCCCAAGAGCTGGAATTGCAAGAATGAAGAGTATGGCAGGTCAGGAACAAGGTATGTTTATAGAGTGCTAGCAAGAGAGCAAGTGTTAGCACTCTGTAAAGAGGCTTTAAAAACAAATACCAGACAGTAAACATATCTCACTTTGCTTTCTCATGATTCTTGCTTGCCATAAAGTTTATGCAGAAAACTCTGAGAGCAAAGATACTGATTGTACAATGACCCAAGTTCATTTGCAATATTCCACACTTGTATGGCACCTGACTTTATTGTATCTGATGCACATTTATAGTCTAGTCCCTCACTTTCTTAAGAACCACATTCATTCAAATTAAAAATTAAAAAGATTAAAAACAATATCCTTTGTTATTGGAAAATATTTCAGAAGATGTCAGGCTTCTGCAACCTCTTAGGAATGAGGAAGTTCCCTATCTGTAATGGCTTGATTTTCCTTGAATACCTGAAGTCAGTTGGAGAAGGTCAAGGAGAATCATAAACAGTTGATTAGTTACAGGGAGAGGGAAGGCTAGGAGACAATATAGCACAATACTTACCGATATCTGTTAAATTTTCTACATAGAATTTACAACATCAGTCAGTTGATCTTTTTTAAAGTACTTGCTCATATCATTGCTCTCACTTTTGGAACTGCAAATGGATGATGAAGCAACAGACACAAGTAATTAAGTAAAATACTGATGTCCTTACTCAGGAAAAAACTCTTTGATTATATTAAGAAATCCCTCTTCAACAACAGGGGAAAGGCAAAACAACCTAGAAAAGCAAAAAAACACCACAAAAAAAAAAAATCAAGCCCATTACTTTGAAGAGAATTTTCAAATAAGCTCAAGAGCCAGTCAAGAGACCTCATTTCAACTTTGTAATCCAAATAATGACTCAGGATATGGCCCAGAATACTTTCTGGCATTTTAGGTTTGAAAACATAAGCAGAGCCATGGACTAATTGTGTCACAGAGATCAGAGAGGGAGGTCGATGCTGAACAGGCTCCTCATCTAACAAAAATAAGTAAACTTTGAAATTGAAACCAGTATAGGAAGGTCAGCACAATGCTGTCTAGGCTCATCAGTAATGCAAAAGAACAAATCTTATTAACACAGATATAGCATTGCACTGGTGCTTTTTTAAGGTGAATGAACTTAAGCTGGTACTAGTTCTCTATAAATAGGTTTATTTTGTGTCACTATTCTCTTGAGGGGACGAAATAAAGAAGAAAAAAGAAATACAATGTAATGGTGGTGCTTAAAGAATCCCTCCTCCCCCAAAGGAATGCTTTCCAGAGTTGGAGCCCTGTGTACATTTTGAACAGTACATGAGTTTCGGTCATTTCCAGTTCTGTCACTGAACTCATGGCCATTTGTATGGCATAGCAGTGCTGACTTGGGCTTCTTCCTAACCCTCGGACTGCAGTTCAAATCTGGGACACAGGGCTCCAGATGGGAAAAGCCTATATTTTTGGCGATTCAAGCAATAGCAGAAGACAACCTATGCTATTATGCTGGAATCAAGTGTTCCTGCCACTATAGTAATGGACAACAGAGGACTGAAGGCTTCTTTGTCAAAATGGTAAATCTCCATCTGTTATTAGTTCACTGGAAAGGTGTGTGCCCACAGATATTTCATCTTCCTTATGACATCCATCTTTTGAGTTTACATTCCCAGTGAAGGCTGTATCCATTACAAATTTTAATTTCCCAGACATGTCTGTTTCAGCTAGAAAAGCATTTTAATCAGGAAAAAGGTGTATTTTGGGCTACTCTTCACACATCCCTGTCCCCAGTAGTGTTTGAACTATTTTTGTTCAAGTATGAAAAATATCGCCTTTGGGCAAAGACTAAAACTCCTTGAAATTCTGGTTTCAGAAAGTTAGAGACACTCAAGTGAAGAAAATCAGCAGTGCATAATCAACCCTAACGGTCAGTCCAAAAAAGGTATGGGATGCAATTTTACCACAAAGGCTCTCCTACCTGTTAAACGTGTCGGATCCCTTATTAGCCCAGTCCACCTCTCTCATTAATTCCCACTGCTAATAGAGTAAGCAATGAGCACTGAAAAGCCCAGCTGTGAAAGCACATTAGATGCTGAAGAGTTAGTCTATTTACCACTGCACTTAAGACCTGACCTGGACTCCTAAAGTGCAGTTTAACTACAGAACTGTGATAGCCAGGTGGGACCCAGCATCATTGTAAAAACCTCTTGAAGCTTTCCTCCTATGTGGGGTGATGATGGTAATCAAGCTGGCTGCTGAAAACCATGATACTCCCTTTTCCAACTGTTTTCTTGCACAAGCTGTCCCTAGCTCCTGTTTATGTTCCCAAGGAACAGGAACAGTGACAGCATGCAGCTTTCACAAGGCCTTGCCCAAACAAATCTTTCTCTAAAGATACAGGTTTTTTGTGACGCAGTTCTGAAGCTGATATTCTCTGAGCATCTCTTGCAATACAACTTGAGGACTTCGCTTATGACCTTTCATGTTATTGTAGAATAAAAACCTCTCCCACATCTTTTCAAGGTGCATAATACACTGATCTCCACAACCTCACTACTCCTGTTTAACGGTATCATCTCCCATGGCTCAAACTATCTTTTGTGCATGAAATGACTAGACCTGTTAAGAAGCAGGTTCTATTATATAATCACAGCAGAAACTTCAGATTTATTCCGGTTTAACACAGAAACTTACATCAATAAATGTTTTATTGTGATGGGTATTTCAGTGCCATGACAAACTGGGTGGATAAAGAAAATGTGGTGGTATAATCTGTTTGGGTTGTAGCAAGGCCTTTGACACAGTACCACACTGGAAGCTCATGAAGAGAGTAGAGAATTATGGTCTGGATAATAATAGAATAAGGTGGATTAAAAATGTCTGACAGATAGGAAGCAATGAGTTTATAATCAATGGCATTAAATAAGAATAGAAAGAAGAATCTAATCCAATGCCAAGCAAAAGGTCCTAGGATTATTATAATTAAACAGATTCATTAAGCATGAGAAAAGTAATGTAAATACTGATAGCATCCCAAACTGATGTTTCAGAAATAAGAATGTATCAAATGGTAAAGGAATCAAAATGGTAAGATCCAAATACTGGAGATGTGCATGAGCAAGAAAAAGAAGTGGCATTTAAAAGATCTTAAAATGTAAAAAATGTTATTGAATACTGATATGGAATTTGGTTTTGAACTCAGAAATACAAGGCTTTCACTGTGTGAATATATGACACTTTCATGTTACTCTACACTGATATGGTCTAGTTGTGAAACTGGCTCCCTTGCAAAGCAAAATGAAAACTGCAGCCAGCATGGTCAGGGAAGATGATCTGGCTTCTTAGATATTAGTTCTATTCATTTAAAGTAATCACACATGTCACTAATTTCATCTTTGGAAACAGGGTGTCCTTCTTTAGTTGTAATCCTGAATTTCCACTGCCCTGTATTTTCATTGCCAACCTAGGAACAGGAGATGACATTGAGTTCTCCCCACCGTGTATGTATAATATTTGAAATTTTAATGGCTACTCTCTTCAGTTCTTCAGAGATCTGCCCTGAAGAAGTCCAGTCTGAACATATCTATGAAAGGACCAGATCTTGGATGAAAGGCAATATACTGGCAATATACTGGCAATTACAGGCTGCCCAGAGACGTTGTGGAGTCTCCTTTGCTGGAGACATTCAAAACCCATCTGGACACGTTCCTGTGTGATGTGCTCTGGGTGACCCTGCTCTGGCAGGGGGGTTGGACTAGATGATCTTTCGAGGTTCCTTCCAACCCCTAGGATTCTGTGATTCTGTGATACTGAGGTACAATGAAAAAACACATGAAAATGTACATATATTTTCTAGGACAGACATATGTCAGAGAAGCTAAAGTGATAAACCTTTTTTTTAATTCTAAAAATCCCTAAGTGTTAAGTAATTAAATATGGCAGTCGACTGTTTCCAAGATAAACTCAGCAACATCAGCAAAACATGAAGTTCTCTCTATATATTGCCTCTTTCTGTCTTACTAATGTTGGAACTTTCCTTTTCTTGAATGGAGAACACACCCCCGGCATCACAGTCTCAGCCTATTCATGCTGCTCCAAGAATAAAGACAACATAATTTTTATTGCCCTGTTTTTGAGACAGCAAAAGCAAACTGAATAAATGGGTAAAGCCTGCAGGTTTTCAAGTGTAAGAAACTTTGGAAAGTTGTCACAACTCTTACCCTTGACTTCTAATTAATAGTTAATTGCCTTGCAATCTGACATCAGGAGACTGCATCTAGCAACCCTGCTCCCTTTTGAGATCCATCATCTACTGTTTTGGGATCTATGATCTTCGCCCAGGATATAAAATACTCCTTCTACCCTCACACAGCAGCCTAACCCCATCCCTCTTGACAAATACCTTCTTCCCTCTGCCTGCACTGTGAGAATCCATCTTCCCTTGTTCACATGCAGATTTTTTGTTCCTCCTCCTTTGCACAGAGAGAAAGAATCAGGATGAAGATGTGGCACTTGTCTCACAGGAAAATAAGACAAGGAGGGGGCAAGTGGCATCAGCACAGAGGCATGAATTTGTAGTTCTTGTTGATACCTGAGGAGTGGAAAGAACAAGGGGTGGCAATACTCCTGTAGCTCTCCAGAGCAGCAACAGGGAGTGTGTCTTTTGGGGCCCTGAAACACATTAGATGGACAAGAGGGCCATCACTGGTTTGCTACCCTAAGCGACCATCTACTTTATCCATGTAAAATAGTTTTTAAAGGGGCCTTCTGGCTGCTTCCTTTGGAACTTAACCTCTACAGTCCTTCCAAGGACCTTGGAAGGAACTTAGGATTTTTATGTGTAAGAAGGGACATGCTAGCTTTAAATAGAAAACACAGATTGTAAAAGGTGAAATTAGGACTATAGGCTAAATTTGGACCTCGTGTAAGTAGGTGCACCTCAAGTGGTATCAGGACTCTCAAGTTACGCATGGACTGAGTTTATCCCACCATTTGCAGAAGTACAAATCAATGCACACTTTTACTTAGGCACATTATTTCAGTTTATGTAACTGCCATATTAAGCTCAAGGTCCAAAGAGCATACTGAACAATATCTTATTGTAGAGGCTATTGAGATTCAATATTACAGGGCCAATGCTACCAACCCCCTCAAATTTCATTCATGTCAGAAAGCTTTGGAAATATAACACCAGAGGAGTTTGAGACCCTTGGACTGTATTGTGAATCTGCTGCTTAAATTTTTAATGTAACATCAATGTGAGCTCTCAAATATTTCTCAGTAAAGTCCATCTATATAATTCTTGTTTAATTAGACATCATCCTATAAGAAGTGAAATCCAGACCAAGCTGGAACTAGATGAAATTTCAGGAAAATTCAGTTCCTGCATTATGACCTATCAAGAGTACACACTAGGTATGAGCTCAAGCTAGTGGGGCTGCTGTGATGATTAAATTATTCAAAGTGTTGAAACTAAAATTCACTCTGTCTCCATTTGCAGTACCAGAAACAAAACACTCTTAAATAGGCAATAAAGTGAGGTTGGGTATTCAACCTGTTCCATAAACGATGTTTAAACAAAACAGATGAGATCAAATGCACACCCCTGGTGGTCAACCAAACTATAGAAATGAAACTCATAACTTTTGGGGGTTTTTTAACAGTAAAAGAAATTATGACAAAAGACTGCATAGAGAAAAATACAAATTTAAGTTCTGTCATGTTGACACTAATACTGGGGAAAGGACTACAAGACCATATGCTAATTATGTTTCAGGTAAAAAAGAAGAAAATTTCAGATAGGCAATTGGTAAGTAGATTTCTAATAAAATAACTTCAATCTTTTTCAAGTCTTTTCCAAAATACCAGAAGTGATTAGAACACATTATGGATCAGTCACTTGCCAAGTTTCATGTTTGAAATCAAAGCTGTTTTAGAATTTTCTGAACAACAAAAAAGCATTTTAAAACTGGTAACATTCAGTTATTGTGATATAAGCAAATACCAGCCAATCTGAATTTTGGAACATTCTTTTTCTCATGTCTTTGTGTTGCCACTACGCCAGAAAAATATTTCAGGCCCAACTGCTATGGCAGTGAAAATAATAGTCTCAAAAAAAATATATATTTTTTTTTTAAATAAATAATAATGTGCATATCCTTCAACTAAACTATTTATTTCTTCAAAATTTCTTCAATATATGGAGACTTTCTGTCATCATAACTGAGATGCATCTACATTTACCAAAGTTGAACTTGCCTGTAATTTGCATTGAAGATCTTAAACCCTCCTTGTTCCCTTCTCTGCACCTCCCCCAGAAAGAGCTCAGCATTCTTGAAATATGTTCTCTTCAAATACTATACAATGAAAGTGGCTCTGTCACGGAGAAGCTGCTTAGTTTCTTCTAATACACTGAGGAACTCTGAAATAATGCAGGCCAGCACCATCTCACTCTTATTCCTCCCGCCAATACTAACCAGTAAATAGGGAACAAAACTTGAACCTGCATCTTCCACAGTAAAGGTACTTGCAAAATACAGTACACCTGCCAGGAGAAAAAACATCAACTGCTATTCCAATCTGTGGCTACCTTTCTTAAGGTTGTTTTCCATTCACTCTAATGTATGCAAGCAAAACATTTAAGATGATAAGAAGCCAAACTTTAGGCAATCCTAGGGGTTATATGTGCCTATAAATCCTCATTATGCATCTGTGTGTACTAATAAAGACTATTACATAAAATACTCTATTATTTAATGTCAATTGAAGGGAGGTTTGCTTTCAATTACATGTAGTCAAATGTCCCTACAATCAGTTGGTACAGTAACTGGGTAGAGATTCCTAAACATATTAAGTCTTTCCTCCTTGAATCTCGAAATTATTTAGAAATATGCTTTCGTTTCCATGAAGAGACAGAATGATGCCAACAACAGCTACACTATTCCCCCAGCAGATCTGGAGATGCTGGAGGAGAACTCAGAAGTCCAGCTGCCAGATCCTCTGCTGTAACCACCTGATGCAAGACTATCCCTCATGGATTTCTCTCTTCTAGCTTAAGTTTTTACTCTTTAATGATTCCCTATAACATTAATGGTTTTATATTTCCTAACTATGACTGAACCTCATATTTGGGCAAAAAAGGAACTTTCCATCTCCTAAGGAATAACTCAAACCAGGCCAGAATTTCATGTAGTCAGCCATCTCCTTTCTGTCCTCATTAACTCAAAGTCTGCATTAATAAAAAATAACCAGTATAGCAGGGCCCTGGTATTCACAGAGACAAATAAAGATCTCTCTAATGTATTTAAAAATGCTTCTCCCACCAGTGAATTACAAAAGAAAAGTTGTTTTTCATGTGTTCTAAGCCACATTCAGTCCAAAAGAAGGAACTTCTAAACAGTAAATGTGTACAGAGCTATTTCCTACCTCTGCAGGCTGCATAAAGTGCCACTGTGGTAAGATGGGACCAAGACCACTTAAACATATTAAACTATTAGCCTGCATTCCCTTCTTGTTCTTAAAATTCTAGCAAAACATTCCAGGCCAGAGTTTACTTGTAGGACTTCTGAAGAGTCATGCACCACCATCATTTATCTTAGAGCAGGACGATGCTCCATGTACTGCTGGTGAGCCTTTTGCTGATGGCCTGCAGAAAACTTCCTAGTCACACTGTTCTGGTTCACCTTATTCTCAGTTGCTAAACTGCATTTAATTAAAAAAAGACAGACAGGTAAAAGCACATTCAGCATTTAACTTTGCACTGGAAGCAAATACATTCAGTTCTCAAATAGAAAACTACACAATTCCAACCTGGAGGGGAAAGAAGCGTGACAGCTATGAATAAGAGGAGAATTGTCTCAGATTTCCTAAGATGTTTCCCACGTTACCATGTATCCATATCAGGAAAAAGTTAAGAACCCTATCTTTAAATTTCCACAAGTACAGTTCCAATTAGAAAGGGTTTTCAGCTTTGAGCTATCACCGCACTAAAAATAGAGATGTTCAGGAAACACAGTACTTGCAAAAGTGATTTCACACACAATCTGTAAACATGTTGCCCTTTTAGGTAACATAGCAATTGTTTGAAAGACAGAAATACTAAAGTTGACGGGATCTTTAAAGATAGTTTGCAACCCTAAAAACTGAAATCTGTGCTGCCTTTTTAATTATTAATTTTAATTTTCTGTAAAAAGAGGCTGAAAAGACTAAGTACGGTAGGAATAGAGAAGGAAGGAGAGCGAAAAGAAACTTTTACACTTTTGCTTTGGAAGTTTTTTGTTTATACACACATAGATACACATCTATAAAAGAAATGCAGATGTTCTTTGCTTTTCATAACCTTGTATGCATATCTAATGTTTTATGCAAATTTTGTGGTTTTGTTTTATCAGATAAGCTTATAAAAGCCAACTTAAAAATCACACAATTCAAGTTATAAATACAATGTTTTCATTGTTTTCTTTACTAAAACCTGTTTTCTTTCTCTCTTGTTGTTGTTGTTTTTTTAATAGGATTCCTTGTTTTTCTTCTCTGTTGTACCTGCCCATTTAACTTTGAATGCTACAATATTATTTTCTTGAAATTTATGGTGGACAACTTCTGGGTTTGCAAGTGCAGAACAGGGAATGATTAAGCAGGAAAGTGATTTTCATTCTTCAGGTGTTCAAAATACTGCTAAGTTTCTTATTGCAAGTTCTTAAGTAATACTTGGAAAAATACGTATTTTCATAGTATCATAGAATGTTCTGGGTTGGAAGGGACCTAGAAGATCACCTAGTTCCAACCCCTCTGTGTAGGCATGGACACCTTCCACAAGACCAGGTTGCACAAAGCCATGTCGAATCTGGCCTTGAACACTTCCAGGGAGGGGGAATCCACAGCCTCCCTGGGAACTTGCTCCAGTGTCTCACCACCCTGACAGTAAAGAATTTCTTCCTAACATCTAGCCTACATCTACCCTCTCCCAGTTTAAAATTATTACCCCTCATCCTATCACTACACACCCTGTTAAAAAAAATAAATATAAAAATCTTGCTGAAAGAAACAGAACTTTCAATATAGAATTGAAACCTGTGTATTCTCCTAAGGGATTTAAAGGGATAATTTCTGTCAGTGTCATTACTTGAAGGAAAGTGACATGGATAAGTTAGACTGGACAAGAATTTTCAGGAGAATGATCATTTGTTCCTTCTTTCCTGATCATACTGAACTCTCTCAAGAGGTGACTGAAGTCCAAAGATCACTTTGGCATCTAGCTGAGCTGGCATCTAGCCATGAAGAACTAAATGAGTGCTACTACCAGCTGAACTCCTAGAGATACCTCTGTTAGTATCACTCACTCTAGAATATTAATGCCACCAGTGGAAGATTAAAAGCTAAAACAACACACTGTATGGTTAGAGCCACGGCAAGCTTGCAACCAAATAGCATGGTTATTCATGATGTCAGGTCATGCCAATTGGGTTGTACATTGAGCACCAAAACAGTAGTTCTGCTTGGTGTAAAAATAAAAACCATCACAAAACAAAAAACAAACAAACAAACAAAACCAACAAACAACTATTCAAGGACATCAGAGAAGATTTAGGATTCTCCTTTCCAAACTAGAACATCTGTAGTTTTTAACCACCTCTTCATAGTCAGTATTTAATTCTGTATTTAAGAAAGGCTTAATGCTACACTGACACTGCATAAGTGTCCTGGTTTCTCCACTACAGATAAGGGCTACATAGCTCAAGACTTCACACCTCATTTGTAGAGACATCCTCATGTGGTCCTTGTCACACAGAGTTTCCCATCATCTTTTGACAACCGGGACAAGTTTGCCCTCTGTTAAAAACTGTTGGTAAAAACACAGCAAGGTCCTGAGTCTAAAAAACAGATTGAAAGGTAATTTGCATAGTCTAATGTAACTTCAGATCAATGACCCCTGATATTTCTTTTATTATGCCTGCTGGATGATACTCACAGAACCAGAAAAAAAAGACTTGGAGACCAGAGAGTACAGAAACCTTATGTGGCAGTAATAACTACAAAAAATTTGGTAGTGTCACAGACCTCTATAAAGGAAGCAGCTTCATCTCCACATTCCATACCCCAGAACAAAAAAAAGCAACAACAACAAAAAAACCCCAACACACCCTCTCCCTTTTATGAAGTGCTATAACAAATTCTGAAAATACCACCCATTTCATTACACAATCAAGAAATGTGAGGTTTATGACATACCAAATGGTCAGCCTCATGCCTGACAGCTCAAACTCTGTGTATGCAAAGTAACCAAAGTTCAAGGACCACAGGGATAGAAAAGTTAGCTATTCAGAACCATTTTGGTATCTTGGAGGTCACACAATAGCCAACTAAAAGCCTGGAACAATAAGCCATCTTCTATGCAGAGCTGTACCTGTTATTCTCACTATCCTTCCTAACTAAGGAGCATCATAGAAGATTCCCAGACTACCAGAGAGTAATCAAACAAATTTTGTGAAAGAGCTAGACCCAAACCAGAAGTTCCTTCTTCTGGAAAGCCCATGGTATAGCCAAAGCAGAGGCTGTTGCACACCTGAAGTACAATTATGCTAGTCTGGCTATAATTGTTATTTGCTTGCCTTGAACCCAAACATAAGTACACTGCAATCAATCACTGACATGATTATGTAATATTCTGTAAAACCATCATACTAACAACACACCTTGACAAAATGCAAAAACGTTTTGTAACACAGCTAAGCACTACCATGTAAGAAACATAAAATCACAAAGGGGCGTCATTGCTGAAAAGGGGATACCGGAAAATATGTGAGAAGAACTCAAACCTGCAGGATAAGAAAAAGGACACAGAATAGGCAGGAAAGGTATTTGCCTGAACAAGAATAATCCCAAAGATTAAGCTGGAAAAAATGTCTGGTAAAAATAAAGCAAGTGCTTGTCTTAAAAATAAGATAATGTCAGAAGGAGGCAAGATTTCCCTCCTTTTGGTGACAGGGGTGAAAAAGGGTGAGAGGCATAAAAACCTCAAAGAAGAGCAAATGAAAAAAACAACTAAGAGGTAATTTTCCTTATGAAGGAGCTCTTGACTGATGGCCTCAGCCCTGGTGACTAAGACCACTTAGGACTGTAGGACAACCACAATGCATCAACTATAGTACTGTGCATTCATAGCTAATGTAAAATAGGATTATTAAGGACTGTTTAAATATGCAGTGATAATAACTAATAATGATTAAGAGCTACTGGCTATACATATTGTTACCGAATGCCAGTCTAGTAAGGATTTGCTTTTAATTTAAGCCGGCCTGACTCACCAGCCTTCCAAATGTGTTCATTCTAACTGATGCTGATGACATCCAGCTTCCCACTGCACAGCTCCTATGTTGCATCACATGATCAAATAAGAACAGAAAGGGGGGATTGCCTCTAGCATACATTACAGACAGGTGACAGCAATGAAAAAGAAGCCTTGATGCTTTACTTCTCACAGATTTGCCAGTATATAGCTAAAGAGAGCCCAAGCAAGTAAACTTACATGGTCTGCTTCTCTTACAGCAAGTTTCAATTGGCAATAAATCACATACAGTACATGAAGAGTTCAACAAATCTCTCCTGCTTTCTGGGAGATCTTTTTATCAATGAGAAGGTAATGTTTAGGTAAACTTCTCTAACCTATAAATGCTCTTAGGTCTCCTTTCTTCACACTGCACAGTTCATACCCAAACTGTCCTCAATTCAGAGAAACATTTTCAACTGCACTACTCAATCAGCAGAACCTGGTCAAACATTTCAGTATGAATCATTATCAAGATACATGTATGTCAGCAAATCTTAAGCAAATACTGACAGCCTGCTTACCATTACCTTCTACCTTCTCAGTATTTGACAATAAAGAACCCCAAGATCCTCATCCCATGCACAGATCAATTCAATCAATCAATATTTTCTTTCTGCATAAAGGGACAAGTGGTTTGCCAAAGGTCATAGAGCAAATCGTTGGTTAAATCTGGAATAACTACAGATACCCTGTCTCTAGATTTCAGCTTTTTCTCTTAGTCTCTTTAAGGCTAAAATAACGCTGTCTGGACACATCTTATCCCTAATTTTAATTTACTAATTTCAACTACATTTTCAAGAGGGATGTAAGCCTCAATAAAAAAAGCTGATTCACAGAATCACAGAGTGTAAGGGATGGAAGCGACCTCTGGAGATGATCGAGTCCAAACCCCCTGCCAAAGCAGGACCACCTAGGGCAGGTCACACAGAAATGTATCCAGAGGTCTTAAAAGTCTCCAGAGAAGGAGATTCCATAACCTCTCTGGGCAGCCTGTTCCAGGCCTCCATAACCCTTACAGTAAAGAAGTTCTTCCTCATGTTGAGGTGGAACTTCCTGTACTCTAGCTTGCATCCATTGCCCCTTGTCCTATCACAGGGCAAGACTGAAAAGATATTGGCCCCTCCTTCTTGACAGCCACCCTTCAGATATTTATATACATTAGTAAGATCCCCTCTCAGTCTTCTCTAGACTAAACAGCCCCTTAGACTTTCCTTGTAAAACAGGTGTTCCAGTCCCTTAATCGTCCTCGTAGTCTCTGTTGGACTCTCTCAAGTAAATCCCTGTCCCCCTTGAACTGGGGAGCCCAGAACTGGACGCAATACTCCAGGTGGGGTCTCACTAGGGCAGAGTAGAGGGAGAGAAGAACCTCCTTTGACTTGCTGGACACACTCATTTTAATGTACCCCAAGATACCACTGGTTTTCTTGGCCACAAGGGCACATTTCTGTCTCATGGATAACTTGTTGTCCACCAGGACTCCAAAGTCCTTTTCCACAGAGCTGCTCTCTAGCAGATCAGCTCCTAACCTGTACTGGTGCATGTTGCTGTTCCTCCCCAGGAGCAGGACTCTACACTTATTCTTGTTGAACCTCAGTAGGTCTCTCTTTGCCCAGCTCTCCAGCTTGTCCAAATCCTGTTGAATAGCTGCCCAGTCTCCCCAGGAATCAGCCAATCCTCCCAGTTTTGTATCATCAGCAAACTTGCTGAGGATACACTCTGTCCCCTCATCCAGGTCGTTGATGAAGAGGTTGGACAGGACTGGACCCAGCATGATCCCTTGGGAATTCCATTAGTTGCTGGTCTCCAACTGCACTCTGCACCATTGATCACTACCCTCTTGGCTCTATTGTTTAACCACTTCTCAATCCACCTCACTGTCCACTCTTCTATCCTACACTTTCTGAGCTTGCTCATGAGGATTTTCTGGGAGACAATGTCAAAAGCCTTGCTAAGGTCAAGGTAGACTACATCCACTGCTCTCCCTGCATGTACCCATCCAGTCACAACATCATAGAAGGCTGTCAGATTCATCTCTTCCATGTGCTTAGAGATGACCTGCAGAATGAGCTACTTCATCATTTTTCCAGAGATGGAGGTGAGGCTGACTGACCCATAGTTTCCTGGATCATACTTCTTGACCTTTTTGAAGAGTGGAGTGACATTGGCTTTCCTCCAGTCCTCAGACACCTCTCCCATTTGCCATGATCTTTCAAAAATGATGGAGAGTGACAGGGTAACAACATCTCAGCACTCATGGGTGCATCCTATCAGGGCCCATGGATGTATGTATATTCAGTTTACCCAAATGCTCTCTAACCCAATCCTCATTGACCAGGCTTTCTGTCCTACTTCCAGGGTCTGGGATTCACAAGGGCTGGACTTAGGAGTAAAGACTGAAACAAGTAAGTTATGCAGTAACTCCACCTTTTCTGCATCCTCTGGTATCTGGCCTCCCACCTCATTCAGCAGTGAGCCCACATCTTCCCTATTCTTCCTTTTACCACTGATGTATTTGTAGGAGCCCTTCTTGTTCTCTTTTACTTCCTTTGCCAGGTTTAGTTCTAAAAAGGCTTTGGTCCCCCTTGTTGCATTCCTACATACCCTGACAACACTCCTGTAGTTCTCCCAAGTGACAAATCCCTTCTTCCACAAACTGTGAACTTCTTTCTTCCATGTGACTTTCTTCAGGAGTTCCTTGCTCCTCCATGCAGGTCTCCTTCCTCTACCTGATTTCTTACTCACAGGAATGCACCTATCTTGAGCTTGGAGGAAGTAGCATTTGAACATTAACCAGCTCTCTTGGGCCCCTCTACCTTATAGAGTCTTAGCCCATGGGATTCCTGCAAGTAGATCATTGAAGAGTACAAAGTTAGTCCTCTGGAAGTACAGGGTTGCAATCCTACTTATTGCCCTTCTTCCTTGTAAAATAGTAAATTCCACCATGTAATGATCACTGTCCCCAACCTTAACATCCCCAGCCAGACCTTCTTTGTTAACACAAGGTGCAGCAGTGCAGCTCTCCTTGTTGACTCTTCCACCACCTGTATCAGGAAGTTATCATTTATGCACTACAAGAGCCTTCTGGACCGAGTATGCCTGTGTGGGCTTTTGGACAAACATCAGGGTGACTGAAGTCACCTATGAGCACTAAGGCATGGGATCTAGAGGCTACTTCCAGCTGACTGTAGAAGGCCTCATCAAAATCTTCTTTCTGGTTTGGTGGTCTATCGTAGACAGCCACCACAGTCTCACCCACATTTGCATGTCCCTTAATTCCTACCCACAAGCTTTTAATATGTTCTTCCTGCCTCTCTAGGTAGCGCTCAATGTGTTCCAGTTGCTCTCACATATAAAGAGCAACACCACTGCCTCACCTTGTTTGTCTATCCTTCCTAGGAAGTACATAGTCATCCATGACAACATTCCAGTCATGGAAGCTGTCTCACCAGGTCTCAGTAATTGCAATGTTATTACAAGCTTCATGAAAAAAAAAAAAAAAAAAGAAAAAAAAAGGCAAGGGGCAGGAAGGGGACACCATTCCCCCCAGACAGAATCAACAGTATAAGTTCATACCTTAAGCATGACAGAGTTTAATACATAAAAATCTTAAAAAACAGAAAATACTTCAGTGAGAGGTCATACCTTCTCAAGGAGCAAGTCAATCAAGCATCACACTAATCTGTAAAAAATCTAGATTCATGAATTCCAGTACTCATCAAACTATTTCTTGAAAATTACTGGAAGCAAAAGTACATTCTCCTTTACTACCTTCAGCAATCCTGATAAAAATGAAACCTATGACAAGAAGTATTCTCATTTCCTTTTTGAGTTAGGAGAAAACACTACATATCACCAAGAGGCACTACTCTGGGGGGGAGTGGAAGAAAAAAAAAGTCTGCTTTTAATTGACAGCTAAAGTCCAAAGACTAGACCCTGCATTCCAGATCCGTCAAGCACTTAATATCTGATTTTGGCTAAGATGAGCAATTTGCACACCCTACAGAGACGGGAGATTTGACAAACATTGCTAAAGAAAATTAGGATATCAAAAAAAACTCTAAAATATGTTATTAGAGGAATGTGCTAGTATTTTGGATATCTGGTATCTTTATCTGCTAATGTCTTAAAATGTTCACAACATTCTTCTGAATCTGGAGTAAGGGGAAAAGTTGATTTCTATTTTATTTCAGTTTCTGCAACTTAAAACCAGTCAGCTCTGGCTTCAAAAAAAAAGTAACAGTGTTAATGGTGCAAGGTACATTCAGACATGACCATTGCATATGAAAGGTTATCTAAAAGTCATCATCCTTCAATTGCTTAAGGTGGGAGAAAGATCTGGGATAATCTGAAAGCGTTAAAGAACCAGTTAGCAATGGGCTGGAAATGGACAAGTGAGTATTTCCATCAGCTCATCATTTTCCCCAAGAAGGTGGCTGCATAGAGCAGAGATTCTCCTGCAACTACCACAGACAGTCCCAAAAATCAAGGCCATAGCCCCAGCAGCGAAGAGTTATTGCTGCTGAGAGGTGGAGGAGGGATGACGCAGCCACTGTAGGAGAACAGATAAGGGTACAACACAACATGGCCTGCAATGCAGCCCTGGTAGCTACCATGCTGGGTGGGGGAGTCTAGAAGAGTATACTGTGAGTGAATCTGTAGTCTCCTTTCCACATTTTATCAGACTTTTGCCTCTTCCTATTTGAAAAACAGGCTATGTGAAGCAATGGTTTCACTTCTGTGTCATGTTTTTAAGCATCATCAACCATTTTCAGGGTGCTGTTATTAAAGACAAGTCTAGAAAGATTTTTTTCCTTCTCTAACAAGTAGCGCAATTGCTCCATTAGCCAATAGCATCACTTTTCCTTAAGCTGTCAGTAAAATGGCAACTGATACCTACATAGGAAATAACTGCATTACCTCCAGTCACACAGCACTGTGTAAATGCTGACTACTGTGTACACCAAACCTCATTTTCCATTCACATCTTTTTTTTTTTCCCCTTCCAATCACGATTCCAATGATTTTAATGTAGCAACACCAAACTTGACCTTCATTTATACTTTAATCAAACATACAGAATGTGCTGCAAGCTGCTTAAAGAGCTGGAAAATAAAAAGAAATAAGCAGTCATTTTCAAGGTGTTCACTTTTTCTGCTTACACTCTGGAAGTGTGGACATCCCTTATGTTTGAAGTACCTGTAGACAGTTTTCCTCTCTGCTTATTTCATTATTGGGGCCAAAAGTCCAGCACATGATCACATAATTCCTTTTTACAGCTAATACTGCTGCAGAGCTTAAGCACTGCATCAGGGAGCAAACTGGTGGCCCTCCCATGCTTCTTCAAGGGTGGAAATGGTACAGAGGTTCTGAAATGAGTATGTGCAGAAAGAGCAGAGTACTCCAACCACACCAGAGAACACACACAGTACTTGAGAAAGCCCTTCACTACCTAGCTAGTTTCTTTCTGCCTTTTCTGTGTTAGAATCTGACTACCACCTTTAGATTTACTCTCAGCACCACCATCTTTCTCTGGAAGGCAGTGTTTCGGGAAAGCATCTTTCTGTGCTAGAAATCTTAACAGGCTCATCATACAGGTGGCCATGACACATCCTCTTACTGTGATTTTGGTTTCCTGTAATTATGCTCCAGAATAAAAAAATTGGGTGGCACTGAATTTAAAAAAAAAAAAAAAAAAAAAGAAAAAAAAAAAAAAAAAACTATAACACACACAA
>NW_009953386.1:2948133-2954464 GCF_000747805.2 Chaetura pelagica | reverse complement strand
TTTTTTTTTGTTAAAATTTTCCCAAAAAAAAAAAAATGGGGGGGCCTGAAATAAAAAAAAAAAAAAAAAAAAAAGTAAGAAAAAAAAAGTATACATATATACACACACACACAACCTCCTGCAGTGGCAGGGTAACATAATTTAATCCTCAGGCCAAATGAAAAAACTCTGTATCTGGATACCTCTGCCGAGTATGCAAGTTTGGCATTTTATCTGAGCATGAAGTTGGTGGCCCATGTCCCTCTGTTTTCATTTTCTCATGTGTTCTACTTTATATCCCAACTATGACTGTATTCAGCAGCACACATTAGTGACTTCCAAATCACCAGCTCATATTTAGTCCCTATTTTCAACTGCACACTAGAGACCTGCACCTATTCCACAAATAGAAAGAATCCAAATGTTTTCCCCTAGGCTCCTGCTTAGGATTTCATTATTAATTATATTTGAAGGTTATACAGTTAAAATGCTAAGTTTTTATTTGAACGTTTATATTAAGCTGCTGAGATTTCTAGCAGCTTAGCAGCATTATTACTGTGTAAAAGAATAAGCTTCTTAAATTCTGCATGCAGGCCTCTCATCTAAAATGAAAGATTTTAGAAAGGCCCTGAAAGGTAACACTGAGCTAACGATGCTCTTTAAAACTAAGACCTCCAAGACTGATCACGTGGAACTCTGTATCAGTTATGAATCCCCTTGACCTCACGCCCTTTTACATGTTCTGCCAACAGTGCCTGAACTGAAATAATGTTTAGCAAAAAGGTGCTTCCAGAAGATATACCTCAGACTCATTGGTAGTTACAATTCATGACATGGATTTACTATTTCCAATGCAAGAAGACCTTTAAATATTTGTCAGAAAATCCCAGAAGACTGTATCTTGGTATTTTCTCCAGAGATAATCAAGGTTAGGTACAAGAGTCATCCATCAATGGGGGATATTAAGATAATGAATTTTTTTTTCAGGCACAGATGTTGGCAGACAGACCAGACAACCTCAGCAAAAGCAGGTCTATGCCAACCAACTGCTACCTCACAACACAAACTGAGACTCCAAAATGTTCCAACAGTTGGCCAAATTTAGAATTTAGATATATGCTAACATAAATCCAGAACACTGACACCTGTATAAAAATCTAGGGTTATTTCTGATTTATGATTGCATAAGAGAAGATAATTTGTTTCACTTGGCATATTTCATCTCCAGTGCTGTTCTTTAAACAATGGATAGAAGTCAAGAATTAGATCCTTAAGGGGTCAAGTGATGAAAAAATCAAAACAAAATTGTTTGTGCAAAATAAGGACACATTTTTTTCAAATATATATTTTATATTTGTTAACGATAACAAGAAAAGCACCATCTTTCAACATATGTCACAGGCTGATTTTTAACCTGATTATTTTTTTTTACCCTTTGTCTCTTGGTGCAGCTCACGTAGACCTTCCCTCTTGTAATTTTTTGTCCATGCTTTTGATTCTGATCTACAGAAAGGTTCATGTTCCCAGGTCAGCTTCAAATTTCACAGCTGAACCTATCTACTTGTAAATCTGTATAATCACCTCAAGAGTTACCACTGTTTACTTCTTTCCTTTAAAAGATTCTTGCCAGTCTGGAGCACCAAAGGTACTCCTTTGTAACCAGGACGAGCTCCAGAATCGAAATTAATGCCGTGGGGTTACCTTTAACAGAAAATAACCCATCCAGTTTGAAAAATGAATGCCCCTTCAAAAAAAGATGTTGATTCTCATATCTTGATGAACTAGTTTAAAAACACACCAAACCATGCCCTCTTCACGAAATTGTAGCATGCCTTGTAGCAGATAACACTGAGTCAGAGCAAAGGTTGCATTATTGCAACTACCCAGCAGTTACAACTGGATTATTGCCTTGAAATCCATCTCTTGGAAAATATTACTGGAAATATTAAATAACAATGTACTTCATACACTCAGAGCATGTTACATTGCTCAGACTCTATACGGATTTTAACTAATTAATGGCAACTAGTTAAACAGGAATGTTAAATTATGTTTAAACCTTAAGGCATAGCAAAACAACAGTGCATTTAATTCCCATTTAAATAAATGTATAGAAAGGGCTTTATGGATGTTCCTCCATGTAAAACTAACAATGAAAAGAACAGATAAGTTACTTAAAATTTCAATAAAAGTCCTTCCAAATTTGCGATGCCAAGAATATTGAGGGGCATCAGGGTGCACCTTCTAAGCAAGCCAGAATCCACACAAATCATCATTTTTACTGAAAAGCACAAAACGTTGGGCCCTCGTCCGTGCTCTCTCATGTATTTTGAAAGGAGCCACACACACACGTCTCATGTCTTTTGAACACTGTCAGGAAGTTGCCTGAGGACAGCCTAAGTTTCAGCGTAACTGTTGCAGAGACCTCATCTTGGGTGCCAAGTTTCAGCCTGGAGTGAATTTTTAACAGTCAAGTTATAGACCCGTGAAAACAGGGGCTTACAGTTGAACTGCTGACAAACTCTTAGCTATAGCAGTGCACACGGCGCCAATAATAGACAAAACTGCCCCGTTTTATAGCACACAGAAAGGCTGGAATTCAGCTGTTATCAGGGATAATAATAAACTTCTGCTGATGACTCAGGCTCTCGGCCTCAGATTTACATTCCCTCTGTCACTAAGAGTTTTTAAGTTAAACAATTTTACATGAAAATGCAATAAACAACATTTATATTACTGATGGCTTTTGTTCCGACTGCTCTCGCACTGAAGTACCACACAGCCTTCCACCCCCTCTCTGCCTCCCTGCCACTGGATCTGGGCACCAACCCACTCACTCCTTGGACAAGCAGCCAGGACAAGCCCAGAATGGCCTGTGGCACCTGGCCTAGTCCCATGCCAGCTGCCAGATCACAGTGAGGGGAGAGGTTTGCACACCGAGCACTGCCTGCCTCCGTTCCCCCCACACTGCAGGGCAGCTCTCCATCCTCTTTCTCCAGAATGCAAAGGACAAGCAGTGCACAGAAACATTAATAGACTTTTTTGTCTTTTCCCCTCCAGAATACCTCAATGAGCATTCATCAAGCTACCTCAAGGGGAAAAAAAAAAAAAAAAAAAGAAAAAAAAGGAAAAACACAACCAACCAAAACTGTAACTTAATAATGTATTCTAGCTCTTCAGTGTTTCCTTCTGCTAAAGAGCAAGGTTAGATATGGAAAAACTAGACAAAAAAGGAGCCTTGCTTCTCAGGCAACAGACACTTGAGTGGTAAAAAACCCATCCAGTCTAGAGGACGTAAAAGGTCTCACAGAGTTCTCACCCAAGTTGTCCCCAGTCACTGGCACACAGAAACTAGCTATTCAGAGAACTTCTTAAGTACAACTTACCACTCCTCTGAAGTTTCCTTTCCTCCAGAAAACTATTCTTCTAAGGAGTTAAATTACATCAGTGACCACCAAGTTTAAATTTATCTGCTCAGTATCTGTATTTTACTTTTTAATCCATCTCTCAGGAACAGTTTTTATGGCATTTGAATTTTTTTCTGTCTTAAATGACTCTATTTATTTCCCAGCAGCTGGTGTCAAAAAAGTTGTTGTTTTCTTTAAATATTACTCTTAAATAAATAAAATCTGTTTTCATATAATGTAAAATTAGTTTTGCCTGCTGTGAGTTTGTGGCATTATGAAGTGATCATTTTTCCCATGAATTATTCAAAATGAGGATTAAAAAAAGGAAAAGAAAAAGATGACGGACAATAGAATCCATTCAATTTGTATAAATGCAGCAGTCACACTAATAGTTCACTATGTGCAGCACAGATGAAACACTTTTTCTTTGTCAAATGTAGCCACTAACCTTAATTTAGTATTTCAGAGAGAGCTAGTGAGAGAGATTTATTTCTTTCTTCTTTGTCCCCCTGTGACCTATCCAGTGGTGCAAATTAGATGTCTTTTTTTTTTTTTTTTGCTAGTGAGATATCAATATTTTAGACAACAAGTTTTTGGCTTCTTATCCTCAATACTGTGGCTCAACTGGCCCTTGATGGCCTTTAAACTTTCTTTCTTTTTTAATTTTAACCTATTCTTTGTTTAAACCTCCGGTTTCACAGTGTCTCTCTGTCTTTTATGAAAAACTATTAGAATTGTTAACATTTCCTCTGGAGTCTTCGTATTACGCTGTCTTTCAGAACTGCCGTAACTGCACAGCTGTAATTATTCTCACTTTGAATTCTGACTGTCTTATTTGGAAAGGAATGAAGGGTGGGGATTTTAACAAATCATTCAGGCTCCCCAAGGCACATGGTATCTCACCGAATCTACTACGAATTTTTAAGGTGGAGGGGCTTACAGACTGAACGTATAGATAAACTGCTAACACATAAAATGTGGTTTTCATCAAGAAGAGTGACAAATTGTAGTAAGTTTGTGGGTGGAAAAAATAAAAAATATGCTTCTTCAAATGTTTTTTTTACTAAGAACTTCCTTGTAAAGGTCTCTTCTCTCAAAAACAAAATGCTTTCAACAAGTTTCAGAATATAGCTACTGAATAAAGTACCAGTCTAGGGCTAAAAGAGTAGGCTTGAGATTCATGAAATTTATCTGTCATTACAACACAGATATCATTTAAATTGTATTTTAACTTCTCCAACTCTACATTGTGGTGATTAAAATATTTGTATCACAATAATGCCCAGAGAGTTGGATCAGAAACAACAATCCTATGTGCACGACATAGAAAGCAGGAGTCCCTACCCCAAGTACTTTCAAGAGGGATAACATTAACATGCCACACAATGTTCATCAAAAACACCATCCTCCACTATGTCATCCTTTGAACAGGAAGAAGTGTTTAGAAAGGCAGTGGAGTTCTTTGTGGGAGAAGGAGACTGGGTGGAGGGTTGTTTTAATTATCAGGGTGAGTGTCCCTTAGAATACAGTGCAAATGGATCTAAATGAAAAACCTGGACCTAAACATTGGAATCTTGAACTATTTGCTCTGAATAGAATCATAAAAAGGATGAGTGTTTCTTGCAGCAAAGGTATGTTGATTCCAAAGTCCTTCCGCAATAAAACAGAAACACGTCTGTTGTGAATTAAAAGCAAGCATAGGATGAAGTGTAGTCACCAGTGTCCCAAATTCCATTATCCGATAGCTACAAGCCATTACTCTTTTTTCCAATTTAATTTTTTTTAAGTAGGTCATTCTTGTATACTCTAATTCATTTCTTTTAGCCACCAAGGCCAACCCAATTTTGGCCAAGTCTCCATGCCCTTGAGACAAAATCAAATCCACACATTCATTTTATACAAGGTTAAAATATTCCTAGACATACAACTATGATCCAAATTTTGCAAATTTCTGTACACTAGACAGAAACAAACACACTTTGTGAATACTGCTTGCAGAGCCCTTCAACATTTTTAATTTGGAGACTAATGTAAATGGTAAGTATTTCTGGCTTACTACACAAAATAGAGTGTTTAAAGTGCAAAACGTCAAGACCTGATAGAAAATAAAATCATGCCTCAAGCTATCTGAAAGGAACACTGAGATGTTTACAGGAGTCATCAATCTCCCACCTACAGAGTAGCACAGCCACCTCATCAGCACCTACAACTCTGCAGTACTTTGAGGATTTCCCCTCTAGATTCCCTTCATGAACTTCAGAAAATGAAAGAAGAGACCAAGTGAAGAAACCCAAGCTTTACTTTAAGCTTTAGTACAAACAGGAGGAGATTGTGGGAGTACTGTATCAACACCCACAGAGCACATACATATACTTTATGTAAGACAAAAGAAGAATTCAGATCCAACATAAAGTTTTGTAAGAAATCCCACAAGCATTTTGACAGATTAAAGTTCCAGTTAGAGACCTTCAGTATGGCATACCTTTAAGAAAAAGGAACACACACTGTACCCACGGGATTGGGCATGGGTGCATGTGCAGTGTGGGTGCAGGTGGGGCATGCTAGACCGTGAAAAACAGTGATTCTGAAAAGGATTTGGTGGTCACAACAAATAAACAAGTGAACATGAACACCCAGTGCAATGTAGCAAAGATGGTAATGGAATCTCTGGAGGCATAAACAGGAGGTAGCGGATAGGCTTGGGAAGGCATTTTTGCTGTCTTTGTTGCATTGTTTTCTAGAGGGATTTTCAATTGGGTGAAGAAAGGCATAACAAGAACCAGAGTCTGGAGTGGGAAGGGAAGGAAGGAGGGAGGGAAAGAAGGAGGGAAGGAGGGAGGGAAGGAGGGAGGGAAGGAGGGAGGGAAGGAAGGAGGGAAGGAAGGAGGGAAGGAAGGAAGGAAGGAAGGAAGGAAGGAAGGAAGGAAGGAAGGAAGGAAGGAAGG
>NW_009953386.1:2946828-2947789 GCF_000747805.2 Chaetura pelagica | reverse complement strand
AAGGCAGGCAGGAAGGAAGGCAGGAAGGAAGGAAGGAAGGAAGGAAGGAAGGAAGGAAGGAAGGAAGGAAGGAAGGAAGGGTTAAATGGAACCAAAACCAAATCCCACATTTTTAAATAGCTAGGGAAATAACCATTAGAACAAATCTACCAATGGAAGTGAGGACTTTTAACGTCCCAATGGTTTCAAGATGGAGAGATGCTGTCTGTGCATAACTGGGTTCAAACCAGAGATGACTGGACACACATAGCAGCTGGTGCCACAAAGAAAGTAAAACTCTATGATCTAACAGTTTTTTCTGACCCCATACAAAAAGAAACGTCTGATGTTATATTTTACGTGATACAGAAAATGAAGTAAAAGTTCTTCTTTCTGAGTGACTGTACCAAGCATATATGTACACCCAACAGCACAACACGTTTCTCTGCTTCTGAAGATTTATGAGAATTCTGAAGTCTGGACATAGCTTGGAAAGACGCAGCTCAAGTCCTCTGAAAAAAAAAATGCATTGCTTTGTTAGTTAAGTGACTGTATTTCACTAGAGCATAGCTCAGTGGAGAGCCATCACCAAGAGCTCACAGTCAAGCAACTCCCAGCGCTGGAATGTTTGTAGTCCTCTCAGGGTCTGCTTCCAGATTCTACTTTGCCTTGCACTGGAAGACAAATTTGGTGATACCTGCAGGAAGAATAAAATCTGCTCATTTGTTACCACAATGTGCTTTTTTCTTTTTTTCTGGTTATGACTTTTGGAATCTATAAATCCTGAATTTTGCTTTAAGCTTCTTCTTCAAGTTTATTTGAGATGACTCTGAAACCATTATTCTTTATCTTCCACTATATATCTCCCACTTCATGCTCCTCTAAGTTCAAATATGCATCTAAGAATATCAACACAGCTGACAAAAAAGCATTAATGAGATTTTTAAGGCAACAAATAGCTAGATTTTTAGGTTTTATTTGA